>NC_025698.1:26225213-26278100 GCF_000633955.1 Camelina sativa | reverse complement strand
AAAAAAAAAAAAAAAACGGGTCAGGTCGTTTCAGTTTGGTATCAGAGCCCTTACGGTTCTAGGTTTGGGTTCACTAGGCTTTGTGCTGTATATGTTTGGGAATTTCATGCTTTGATTGATTATGTGAGTTAGTCAATTGTGTGTGGCATGGAGTCCTAGAACATCCTCTTCAAGCCTACTGTGTGAGTCCACGGTGAGTTTATGTTTCTGTGTTATAGAATAAATTGTTTGCTTAGTCTTCTGTTCATGGTAGTGCAGATGGCTAGAGGTGGTGCTGTTGCTGGTCGTGGTCATGGACGCGAACGTGGTCGTGGACGCGGACGTGGTCGTGGTAGGGGTAGAGCCCTAGTGGTAAGTGAGACCGAGGACCAGAGTGTGACAGCAGAGGGTGTTGGCGAGTCGCAGGGTGTTCAGGGGGATTCCATGAGTGTGGTCGGAGTGGGAGGTGTTGATGCTCCAGTATCCGGTGATGTTAGGGCCCCAGGTGTAGGTGTCCCAGTGGTTGGAGTCCCATGTGTCGACCTTGCGGGTTTGCTGGCACAATTGTTAGAGCGGTTGCCGCCAGTGGCACCGGCTCAGGCTCAGGTAGTGCCAGCAGTGTTGGCGGAGGAGAGCCAGCCAATGGATGCGGATGTGGGAGTCCATTCTCGTTATATCATCATGCTGACAGAGATGGGTTGTATTCGTACCAAGCGGTTTTCGGGAGGTACTGATCCTACCGTTGCGGAGGCGTGGAGGACGAGTGTGGAACGTAACTTCCATACTCTGAGATGGCCTAAGGAGCTTTGGGTGGACATTGGGGTCCACCATTTGACTGGTGATGGTCAGTTGTGGTGGAGTTCTGTGGTAGCCAGGAGAGTGCAGAGGGAGATGGCTTGGGCTGACTTCTTCTTGGAGTTCAACCGCAAGTATTTCCCTAGAGAGGCACTGGATAGGTTGGAGGTGCAGTTCCTTCAGCTAGCTCAGGGAACTCGGTCAGTGCGGGAGCTTGACTTGGAGTTCAGTCGACTTCTGAGGTATGGGGGTCGGGATATGGAGTCTGAGGAGGCTCATATCAAGAGGTTTTTGAGGGCCCTACGTGACGATTTGAGGGTTCACGGTAGAGGGAGGAGTTATGCTACGCGTGCAAGGATTAAGGAGGATATTCGGGCACAATCAGTGGCGGCTAGCCCAGCAGTCCAGTCTAGCAAGGCTCAGCATCAGGGAGGTTCTAGCAGGGGCGGCAAGCCTGGACAGGGAACCAAGAGGAGATGGGAGGCTATGCAGAGGCCGGGTGGTCCGAGTTGCTTCAGGTGTGGAGGCAAGGATCACAAGGTTGCTAGTTGTCCCAAGAGGAGTGTTCCGACGGCAGCAGATCGTGTGTGCTATCATTGCAGGGAGGCATGACACATCAGACCCTATTGTCCCAAGTTGCAGCCGGTAGCAGTGGCTGCGTTGCAACATGTGCAGCCGGGAGGGCAGCAGGTGGCACGGTTTGAGCAGGCGCCATGGGTTTACACGACTGTACAGACTGGTGGAACCAGTACCAGGGCGATCACAGGTATAATTTATGGTACTTAATCTTTGTGAAGTCTTAGTAAGTTCAGTTTTTATGTTGTCCTGTGATAAAGTGATAGGTTCTCAACACATGAGGTTTGTGTAGGGACCTTGTTGGTGGGAGGGTTTAACTCCCATGTTATGTTTGATTTTGCAGCTTCGCATAGCTTCATTACTCCGAAGTGTGCAGAGAGCACGGGATCAGAAGGGATTCCGGGGAGCGTACACGAGTTGTCAGAGTTGCGGGAGGCAAGTTCCTGAGGGTTATTGGACGAGCCAGAGGAATTGATATTCATATCGCAATGGAGTCGTGGCCTGCGCATTTGCTTATCAGCCCAGTGGAGCTGTATGACGTTATCTTGGGGATGGACTGGTTTCATCGGCATATGGTTCATCTGGATTGTCATCGGGGTAGAGTGGAGTTTGAGCGCTCCGAAGGGAAGTTGGTTTATCAGGAGATTAGACCGACTTCGGGGAGTCTCGTGATCTCGGTCGTTTTGGCTGGGAAGATGATCGAGAAGGGTCGTGAGGCTTATTTGATTACTATATCTATGCCAGAGTCAATGGGGAAGTCTATGGTTAGCGGTATTCAGGTTGTAGAGGAGTTTGAGGATGTGTTCCAATCATTGCAGGGATTACCACCTTCTCGGTCTGATCCTTTACGATTGAACTGGAACCAGGGACGACACCGCTATCCAAGGCTCCTTATAGGATGGCTCCAGCAGAGATGGCAGAGCTGAAGAAGGAGCTAGAGGATTTGTTGAGTATGGGATTCATCCATTCTAGTGTATCACCGTGGGGAGTGCCGGTGTTATTCGTTAAGAAGAAGGATGGGAGTTTTCGCTTGTGTATTGATTACAAAGGTCTCAATCGGGTCACTGTGAAGAACAAGTACCCTCTACTGAGGACCGATGAGTTGTTGGATCAGTTGAGGGGTGCTACTTGGTTCTCCAAGATAGATTTGGCATCGGGTTATCATCAGATCCCGATAGATGAGGCGGATGTGAGTAAGACTGCTTTCAGGAAGAGGTATGGGCATTATGAGTTTGTGGTGATGCCGTTTGGGTTGACTAACGCACCAGCTGCGTTTATGAGATTGATGACAAGCGTGTTTCAGGAGTTTCTGGATGTGTTTGTCATCATTTTCATCGACGACATCCTGGTTTATTCTAGGAGTCCTGAGGAGCATGTAGTACATTTGAGGGCAGTTCTGGAGAAGCCGCAGGAGCAGAAGTTGTTTGCTAAGCGGAGCAAGTTTAGTTTCTGGCAGCGTGAGATGGGTTTTATGGGCCACATTGTGTCTGCAGATGGGGTTTCTGTAGATCCGGAGAAGATTCAGGCTATCAGGGATTGGCCTCGACCGCAAAATACCACACAGAACAGGAGTTTCCTTGGTCTGGCAGGTTACTACAGGAGGTTTGTACATGGGTTTGCGAGCAGAGCACGCCCTATGACTAAGTTAACAAGGAAGGATGTTCCTTTTGTCTGGTCACAGGAGTGCGAGGAGGGCTTTGCAAGCCTGAGGTAGATGTTGACTACTGCTCCGGTGTTGGCTTTGCCTGAGCAGGGTGAACCCTATGTGGTGTATACAGATGCATCTAGAGTTGGTTTGGGTTGTGTGTTGATGCAGCATGGGAAGGTGATTGCCTATGCTTCGCGGCAGTTGCGGAAGCATGAGGACAACTATCCTACTCATAACTTTGAGATGGGTGTTGTAGTTTTTTCCCTGAAGATTTGGAGATCTTATCTTTATGGTGCAAAGGTACAGGTATTTATAGATCATAAGAGTTTGAAGTATATATTCACTCAGCCCGAGCTGAATTTGAGGCAGAGGCGGTGGATGGAGCTGGTGGCGGATTATGATCTTGAGATAGCATACCATCCTAGTAAGGCTAACTTGGTTGCAGATGCCTTGAGTCGGAAGCGAGCGGCTTCGGTTCAGGAGCATGATATGGAGTCTCTTGTAGGGGAGATCAGTGTGTTGAGCTTGTGTGCGGTTTCTCAGGAGCCGTTGGGTTTTGTTGCAGCTAATAGAGCAGATCTGTTGAGCAGAGTGCGGTTAGCACAAGAGAAAGATTTGGGGCTGGTGGATGCCTCAAAGGATATTGATTATGAGTATCAGGTTTCAGGTAATGGTATTATGCTGGTGCATGGGCGGATCTGTGTGCCCAAGGATGAGGAGTTGAGGCAAGAGATTCAGAGAGAGGCTCATGCTAGCATGTTCTCCATTCATCCAGGAGCGACTAAGATGTACCGAGATCTCAAGAGGTACTTTCACTGGGTCGGGATGAAGAAGGACGTGGCTAGTTGGGTTGCGAGATGCGATGTCAGCTAGTGAAGGCTGAGCATCAGGTACCAGGTGGTTTGCTGAAGAGCCTTCCCATTCCAAAGTGGAAGTGGTATATGATTACTATGGACTTCGTGGTTGGGTTGCCAGTGTCCAGGACGTTTGATGCTATTTGGGTCATTGTGGACCGGTTGACTAAGTCGGCACATTTTCTGGCCATTAAGAAGACTGATGGAACAGCGGTCTTGGCTAAGAAGTATGTGAAGGAGATAGTCAGATTGCATGGGNGGTAGATGTTGACTACTGCTCCGGTGTTGGCTTTGCCTGAGCAGGGTGAACCCTATGTGGTGTATACAGATGCATCTAGAGTTGGTTTGGGTTGTGTGTTGATGCAGCATGGGAAGGTGATTGCCTATGCTTCGCGGCAGTTGCGGAAGCATGAGGACAACTATCCTACTCATAACTTTGAGATGGGTGTTGTAGTTTTTTCCCTGAAGATTTGGAGATCTTATCTTTATGGTGCAAAGGTACAGGTATTTATAGATCATAAGAGTTTGAAGTATATATTCACTCAGCCCGAGCTGAATTTGAGGCAGAGGCGGTGGATGGAGCTGGTGGCGGATTATGATCTTGAGATAGCATACCATCCTAGTAAGGCTAACTTGGTTGCAGATGCCTTGAGTCGGAAGCGAGCGGCTTCGGTTCAGGAGCATGATATGGAGTCTCTTGTAGGGGAGATCAGTGTGTTGAGCTTGTGTGCGGTTTCTCAGGAGCCGTTGGGTTTTGTTGCAGCTAATAGAGCAGATCTGTTGAGCAGAGTGCGGTTAGCACAAGAGAAAGATTTGGGGCTGGTGGATGCCTCAAAGGATATTGATTATGAGTATCAGGTTTCAGGTAATGGTATTATGCTGGTGCATGGGCGGATCTGTGTGCCCAAGGATGAGGAGTTGAGGCAAGAGATTCAGAGAGAGGCTCATGCTAGCATGTTCTCCATTCATCCAGGAGCGACTAAGATGTACCGAGATCTCAAGAGGTACTTTCACTGGGTCGGGATGAAGAAGGACGTGGCTAGTTGGGTTGCGAGATGCGATGTCAGCTAGTGAAGGCTGAGCATCAGGTACCAGGTGGTTTGCTGAAGAGCCTTCCCATTCCAAAGTGGAAGTGGTATATGATTACTATGGACTTCGTGGTTGGGTTGCCAGTGTCCAGGACGTTTGATGCTATTTGGGTCATTGTGGACCGGTTGACTAAGTCGGCACATTTTCTGGCCATTAAGAAGACTGATGGAACAGCGGTCTTGGCTAAGAAGTATGTGAAGGAGATAGTCAGATTGCATGGGGTGCCAGCGAGCATTGTGTCTGATAGGGATTCTAAGTTCACTTCGATGTTCTGGAGGGCGTTTCAGGCAGAGATGGGCACTAAGGTGCATATGAGTACCGCTTATCATCCCTAGACAGATGGACAGTCAGAGAGGACGATCCAGACGCTAGAGGATTTGCTGAGGATGTGTGTGCTGGATTGGGGTGGCCATTGGNATGGATTGGGGTGGTCATTGGGCAGATCATTTGAGCTTGGTAGAGTTTGCTTATAACAACAGTTACCAGGCGAGTATTGGCATGGCTCCTTATGAGGCTTTGTATGGGAGGTCGTGTCGTACATCGTTATGCTGGACTCAGGTTGGGGAGAGGAGCAGGTACGGGGCAGATTTTGTTCAGGAGACCTCGGAGAAGATTTGGGTTCTCAAGCTGAACATGAAGGAAGCTCAGGATTGGCAGAGGAGTTATGCCGATAGGAGGAGGAGAGATCTTGAGTTTCAGGTTGGAGATAGAGTGTACCTCAAAATGGCCATGTTGCGGGGTCCGAACAGGTCATTGACTGAGACTAATTTGAGTTCGAGGTATATGGATCCGTTCTGAGTGATTGAGCGAGTTGACCAGTGGCATATAGACTGGAGTTACCTGAGGTTATGCGTGCATTCCATAAGGTTTTCCATGTGTCTATGTTGCAGAAGTGTCTCCGCGAGGATGATCAGTTGTTGACTAAGATTCCTGAGGATCTTCAGCCTAACATGACCTTGGAGGCGAGACCAGTGAGGGGTCTCGAGAGGAGGATTAAGGAACTTTGGAAGAAGAAGATTCCTTTGATTAGAGTCCTTTGGGACTGTGATGGTGTTGAGGAGCAGACTTGGGAGCCTGTGGCGAGGATGAAGGCCAGGTTTAAGAAGTGGTATGAGAAGCAAGCCGCGACTTGAGCTTGCCTATCCTGGTCCCATATGTAATCCATGGCTGGAGCGGGAATGGAGTATTCCAGCCCATATCTCTTGTTTACTTGGTCGCTTGGGATGGTTGGTTGTGCGACTAAGTAACAAGATGAGGTGGTGTTTAGGGTACAAAGTTTCCACGAGGCAGTGTGTTGGAGGGAAGTTTCCTGTTTTGGAAGCCCTACAAGTGGAAAGTTGCAGAAGTGGAAAGTGCTAAGAATGAAAAGTTTTATGTGAGTTAGAATTTGTCTCTTTTTTTAGTGGCAGAGAGCCTGGGAGAGGGTTTGTGTGGCCTTAGTGGCAGACTTTTGAGTCTTTGCGTCGTGTGCGGCGGTCTTTTGAGTTATTGTGTGGCCTTTGTGACGGGTTGTTTAGCCATTGTGTGGCCTTTGTGGCGGGCTGTTTAGCCATTGTGTGGCTTTTGTGGCAGGCTGTTTAGCCATTGTGTGGCCTTTGTGGCGGGCTGTTTAGCCAAAGTGAAGCCTTTGTAGCGAGCTGTTTAGCGAGAGTGCCTGTTGAGGCGGTCCTTCGGGACAGATGGTCTTTGTGACAGTCCTTCGGGACGAGTGGCCTTGGTGGCGGTCCTTTTTAGGACATTTGTTTGGCCTTGGTAGCGATCCTGTTGAGGACATTTGTTTGGCCTTGGTGGCGGTCCTGTTTAGGACATTTGTTTGGCCTTTGTGGCGGCCTGTTGGGCAGTGAGATGATCCTTGTGTGGTCATGAGGTTGGTAGGGCATCGTGTTGTCTTACGCGAGCCATAGGAAGGAAACCTGGATAGGGATAGGACTCAGAAGTGTTTAGAATTGTTTGCTCGTGACTCTTGGGGGACTCTGGTTCTCGACTTTGGAGTATGGTTGGTATATCGACTTCGGATGACGGTCCGGAGGCGCGTTGTAGGGTGACGATCCGAGAGACGAGTATTGGATTATTCCGTATACCGTATGGCATGCGGGTTTAGGCCCGATGAGGAGCCAACATTATGGCATGCAGACTTAGGTCTGATGAGGAGCCAATAAAAACTCAAGGTTTAGGCCTATGAGTAACGGAAAGTCCAAAAGTCGAGAGCAAATAATGCCTGGAGCGTGAGTTTATCGCCTAGAGGTGACCTTTCGCAGTTCGGTCAGAGGAGTCCGGGCCGTGGAGACGGTTGCACGAGTGTCCTTGGCTGATGGTTGTTCAAGATTCGAGGACGAATCTAGTTTGGTGGGGGACAATTGTAACACCCGCGAACCGAAATCTCGGTTTAGGGATTGCATCGGTCGATGTTGGTTGTGCATTGGTTGATGCAGGGTTGAGTTTCTGCGTTTTAACTTAAGTTAAACGCAGCGTTTTGGGTTAGGAAAACCCTTAAACTCGAGTTTTGTCTCATTAGGCTTGTTTAGCCGCTTTTGAGAGAAAAGAAAGAGAAAAAGAAGAGTTCTTGGTTTTCTTGAGTGTTCTTGATGATTTCTTGGAGTTGGAAGCTGTTCCTATAGACATCTGTAGCTGGGATCGTTGTAGGAGCGTCCTAGGGTCGTTTTTTCCTGTGTTTGGGTCATTTTCTTCTGTGGCAAAGGTAAGTGCATGACCATGGCTTATCTAAGCTGGATATTCTCTGATCTGTTTGTTTATGTGTTGTTAGGCTTGTTAGAATGTCGTATGAGGCGTTAGGAAGCTTTCTTGTAGCTTGGGATCGATTCTTGTGTTTGCAGGAACGGAGATCCGGCGAGAAGCTTTGGGGAAAAACAATGCTCAGCATGTGCGTCGGTCGATGTAGTGCGAGGACGGCGCGGCTTGACCTAGGAGCATTGGTCGATGCCATGTGGAGGTGTCAGTCGATGCAACTAGGGTTTCCGCGTATTGTCGAGTATGCGTCGATCGATGCAAGTGGAAGTATCGGTCGATGCAAGTGAACCTTGTCTCGACCGATGCATACCTTGTGTCGGTCGATGCTTGTCCCTGTTAGTGTCGGTCGATGCAAGCCTTGTGTTGGTCGATACAGAGCCTGGTTTGTTTGTTGATTGTTGCTTGATGGTTAGAGTATCTCTATTGCTTGTGTGTATAGCCCAGTAGATGGGAGGATTGCCTTACTGAGTGTTTATAAAATACTCATGCATTGCAAATTGTGTTTGTGATGCAGGTAAAGGCAAAGTGTGATTTTGGAATCAAGGCAATGAAGAGGAGGATGTTCTAGGGACTCGATTGGATGTTGTCTGGCATTGGTAGGTTCCTAGGTATCTGTTATTTCCGCTGTTGGTTGTGCTTGTGGTTAGGTGGCTAGTGGATATGGGACCACTAGTTGTAGTTTATTATTTATTATTTAAAAAAAAAGAAAAAAAATGGGTCAGATCGTTTCATCTACTTAGTGATTTATATAAACAGTTTTGATCATAATGTGTAGAATTCAAGCTTTTTATTTTGTGACCCATATATGGTAGTCTTAAATTGGTCACAAACTACGACTGATTTCCCACTATATTAGGACTATCTCAATTTGTCACTCTTTTGCTACTAATTAGAGATACAATTTGTGACTATATTGCGACTGACATCTGAAGACTTTGCGACTAACGACTGATTTAGCTACCATTTTAAGACTGTTTACCCAGTGTCTATATTTTTATTTTGAAACTTCACATTTGAGATTCATTTAAATGTTTAGGTTGATGTTTATGCCTTTGTTTTGCTCTACCTTATCAATAATACCTTTCTAATAGTATTAAATTTCAATGACTATAAACTAAACATCCATAAGTTCAAAACTTATCTTAAGTGTTACATGTCCTTTTATTAGATTGTGTTACAATGAGGAAAATATTGAAAACCAAGTGATGAAGACAATGTTTTACTAAATCTTACTATAACATGTATATTATACTACTACTATGAGTTCTACTTAGTGATTTATATAAACAGTTTTGATCATAATGTGTAGAACTCAAGATTTTTATTTTTTTACCTATATATGGTACTCTTAAATTGTTCTCAAACTGCGACTGATTTGCCACTATATTAGGACTATCTAAAGTTGTCACTCTTTTGCTACCAATTAGAGACACAATTTGCGACTATCTGGCAACTGATATTTGAAAATTTTGTGACAAACACCTGATTTAGCTACTCTTTTAAGATTGTTTACCCGCGCTCTATATATTTTATTTTGAAATTTCACATTTGAGATTCATTTAAAGGTATAGGTTGATGTTTATGCTTTGTTTTGCTCTACCTTATTAATAATAACTTTCTAAAAGTATTAAATTTCAATGACTATAAACTAAACATCCATAAGTTCAAAACTTATCTTAAGTGTTACATGTCCTTTTATTAGAATGTGTTACAATGAAGAATATATTGAAAACTAATTTATGAAGACAATGTTTTACTAAATCTTACTATAACATGTACTTTATACTACTACTATGAGTTCTACTTATTGATTTATATAAACAGTTTTGATTATAACGTATAAAATTCAAGCTTTTTATTTTGTGACCTATATATGGTAGTCTTAAATTGGTATCAAACAGCGACTGATTTGCGACTATATTAGGACTATCTCAATTTTTCACTCTTTTGCTACCAATTAGAGACAACAATTTGCGACTATATTGCGACTGATATCTGAAGACTTTGAGACAAACACCTTATTCAGCTACTCTTTTAAGACTGTTTACCCACTCTCTATATTATTTATTTTGAAATTTCACATTTGAGATTCATTTAAATATTTAGGTTGATGTTTATGCTTTGTTTTGCTCTACCTTATCTATAATACCTTTCTAAAAGTATTAAATTTCAATGACTATAAACGAAACATCCATAAGTTCTAAATTTATCTTAAGTGTTACATGTCCTTTTATTATAATGTGTTACAATTAAGAAAATATTGAAAACTAAGTGATGAAGACAATGTTTTACTAAATGTTACTATAACATGTACTTTATACTACTACTATGAGTTCTACTTAGTGATTTATATAAACAGTTTTGATCATAATGTGTAGAATTCAAGCTTTTTATTTTGTGAACTATATATGGTAGTCTTAAATTGGTCTCAAACAGGATGAAGAAGGACGTGGCTAGTTGGATTGCGAGGTGCGATGTGTGTCAGCTAGTGAAGGCTGAGCATCAGGTACTGGGTGGATTGCTGAAGAATTTTCCCATTCCAGAGTGGAAGTGAGATATGATTACTATGGACTTCGTGGTTGGTTTGCCAGTGTATAGGATGTTTGATGCTTTTTGGGTTATTGTGGACCGGTTGACTAAGTCGGCACATTTTCTGGCCATTAAGAAGACTGATGGAGCAGCGGTCTTGGCTAAAAAGTATGTTAAGGAGATAGTCAGGTTGCATGGGGTGCCAACGAGCATTGTGCCTGATAGGGATTCTAAGTTCACCTTGGTGTTCTGGAGAGCGTTTCAGGCAGAGATGGGCACTAAGGTGCATATGAGTACAGCTTATCATCCCCAGAAAGATGGACAGTCAGAGAGGACGATCCAGACGCTGGAGGATTTGCTGAGGATGTGTGAGTTTTCTTACAACAACAGTTATCAAGCGAGTTTTAAGATGGTTCCTTATGAGGCTTTATATGGGAGGCTTTGTCGTACACCGTTATGCTTGTCTGTATAGCCCAGTAGATGGTAGGATTGCCTCACTGAGGGTTTATAAAAAACTCATGCATCTCAATTTATGTTTGTGGTGCAAATAAAGGCAAAGTGCGATCGTGGAATCAAGGCAATATAGAGGAGGATGTTCTAGGGACTCGATTGGATGTTGTCTGGCTTGCTAGGTTGCTAGATTTGAGTCATTAGAATGTGGTTTAGGTTGCTGGTTCTATGGTTCATGTTGTTTGGATTGTTAGTTTATGGTTTTGGAAATTATACTGTTATATGATATTGGTTATTGGTTATTTATTGATATTCTTCTTTCCGCTGTTGGTTGTGTATGTGGTTAGGGCTAGTTGGTATGAGACCACTAGCTTAGATTATTATAATTATTATTATATTTATTATTTATTACTAAAAAAAACGGATCGGGTTTTTTCAGTTATTTTCGTTGTTGATTGTGATTGTGCTTAAGTGGCTAGTGGGTATGTGTAACGTCCGTGTCCAGAGAAAAATATGAAATATTGAAGTTTATATCGAGAATTGGAGTGAAATCGGTTTAGTTTCTGGTTAGTTTACTAAGCTGGTCGATTTATTAATTAAATCAAATGATGGTTTAATTAAATTCTGGTTTAGGTAAATCTCGGTTTAATTTAATTAAACCCAAAAACTCTTTTTGTTAATTAGAGGACGCCTCCCTCTTATTTTCATGTATGACTGAAAGAAAAAAAAAGAGAAGAAGTGCTCATTCACGTGTGAGAAGAAGAGAAGGGAGATCAAACTTGATTTTAGTGTTCAAAGCAAAAAGGAGCAGAATCGTTAGGGTTTGGGAGGAAACAGTTTCGACATATCAAATCGTTTTCAAAGGTAATGAAATTTGGTAGGCTTATTGCCAAGTCGTTCATCGTCATTCTAATTTTTACAGAAGTAGATTTGGATTTAAACACCATGAGTTATAGGCAGTTTCCTGAGACACGTTTTCTCAGACGCGAGTTGGAATCATCGGGGATTGTAACTGAGATAGTGGTCTCGTCTGGTTCCTGATCGGCACGAGATTTTGTGGTAAGCTTCGTGACGTCTATGACTAGCGTTTCACCGGAGGGATTTAATAGTTAACGGTTGGTTGTTATTTTAGAGTTTCGTCTTTGTGACTGTTCTTTTCTGATGTTTCTGTCCAGTTTGCTTCAAGGTTGCTTTTGGTTGTGTGACTTGTTGTAGGACGTTTCTGGACTTTTTCAGGTGCGTGGAGAGTCTCTCCTGGTTATATTTGTTGTTAGAATCACTTGTTAAAGTGAGTGCGTGACCATGAGCTTATCTGAACGATTGGGTTGTATGACTTGTTTTGTGTGATGATATGTAGGTGTGGTGAATGTGTTATTGTGTGACTTGTTCAATGACTGGTTTGTTATGTTCTATTTGTGGTTGTACTGTTGATTTTCTTGTCTGTATAGCTCGTAGATGGGAGGATCGCCTCACTGGATATTTCTGGTAATACTCACGCATCTCATTGTGTTTGTGTTGCAGGTAATGAATGTGTAGCGTGGAATCATGGCGATGAGGAGGAGGATGATCTAGGGTTTCAGTTGTTGTGTTGTGTTATTTGTTAGTGGAACCTTGTTAGAAGCATGTTAGGATGATGATTTTAATTGGTTATAATTGATATGGTATTTATAATAAATTGGAGATGGTTTGGTTTGTCTTCCGCAGTGCATGTCGATTTGTTGTTGGTTTATGGTGGGTTGTAATTAAATCTTATGGGGTGGTTAGAGCGGTAAGAAATTTAATTCGGTGAATTATTTTCCTTTTGCTTGATGCATGATGTTGTGTGATGGAATTGATTATGAGTAGTTAGTCAATTTGCATGTGGTATGGAGTCCTAGTATCATCCTCTTCGAGCCTTCAATAAGATTCCACGGTAAGATGTGTGTTTGTGTGCAATTCTGAATTATGTACTTAGCTTTCTGTTCTCGGTAGTGTAGATGGTTAAGGGTGGAGGTGTTGCTGGTCGTGGACGCGGACGTGGTCAGGGACGCGGTCATGGTCGTGGTCGTGGTAGGGGCAGAGTCCCAGCAGTGAGTGAGTCTGTTNTGCGTGGAGAGTCTCTCCTGGTTATATTTGTTGTTAGAATCACTTGTTAAAGTGAGTGCGTGACCATGAGCTTATCTGAACGATTGGGTTGTATGACTTGTTTTGTGTGATGATATGTAGGTGTGGTGAATGTGTTATTGTGTGACTTGTTCAATGACTGGTTTGTTATGTTCTATTTGTGGTTGTACTGTTGATTTTCTTGTCTGTATAGCTCGTAGATGGGAGGATCGCCTCACTGGATATTTCTGGTAATACTCACGCATCTCATTGTGTTTGTGTTGCAGGTAATGAATGTGTAGCGTGGAATCATGGCGATGAGGAGGAGGATGATCTAGGGTTTCAGTTGTTGTGTTGTGTTATTTGTTAGTGGAACCTTGTTAGAAGCATGTTAGGATGATGATTTTAATTGGTTATAATTGATATGGTATTTATAATAAATTGGAGATGGTTTGGTTTGTCTTCCGCAGTGCATGTCGATTTGTTGTTGGTTTATGGTGGGTTGTAATTAAATCTTATGGGGTGGTTAGAGCGGTAAGAAATTTAATTCGGTGAATTATTTTCCTTTTGCTTGATGCATGATGTTGTGTGATGGAATTGATTATGAGTAGTTAGTCAATTTGCATGTGGTATGGAGTCCTAGTATCATCCTCTTCGAGCCTTCAATAAGATTCCACGGTAAGATGTGTGTTTGTGTGCAATTCTGAATTATGTACTTAGCTTTCTGTTCTCGGTAGTGTAGATGGTTAAGGGTGGAGGTGTTGCTGGTCGTGGACGCGGACGTGGTCAGGGACGCGGTCATGGTCGTGGTCGTGGTAGGGGCAGAGTCCCAGCAGTGAGTGAGTCTGTTGAGCAGAGTGTGACAGCTGAGGGTGTCGGCGAGTCGCAAGACTTCCAGGAGGGGTCCATGAGTGTGGCCGGTGGTGGTACTGATAGGACCGTAGGCGCTGAGGGGGTTGGTGCGGGCTGTGTCGGTGCCCGAGTGGCTGGTGGTGCTAGGGTTCCGGGTGTGGGAATCCCAGCATGTAGAGCCCCTGTGGGAGGTGTGGACCTGGCGGGCTTGTTGACACAGCTATTGGAGCGGATACAAGGAGTGGGTCAGGCTCAGGCTCAGGTGGTGCCACCAGTGGTGGCGGAGGAGCAGCAGCTAGTGGCTGCGGATGTGAGAGCTCATGCTCGTTATTTGTCTATGCTGAAGGAGATGCATAAACTTGATACTGCACGGTTTTTGGGTGGTACGGATCCTATCGCTGCAGATGCGTGGAGGAAGAGTGTGGAACGTAACTTCCACACTCTGAGATGTCCTGAGGAGTTTTGGGTGGACATAGGGGTCTACAATTTGGTTGGTGATGCTCAGGTGTGGTGGAGATTAGTGGCTGATAGGAGAGTGCAGCGGGAGATGACTTGGGCTGACTTTGTGGAGGAGTTCAACCGCAAGTATTTTCCGAGAGAGGCATTAGACCGGTTGGAGGTACAATTCCTTCAGTTAGCTCAGGAGACACAGTGAGTGAGAGAGTTGGACTTGGAGTTCAGTCGACTTCTATCTTATGGGGGTCGGGCTATGGAGTCTGAGGAGGCCCAGATCAGGAGGTTTATCAGGGCTCTTCGGGAGGATCTGAGGGTTCATTGTAGAGGATGGAGATATGTCACGCGTGCAGAGGTTGTTGAGACTACAGCAGATATTGAGGAGGATATCCGGGCACAGGTAGTGGCGGTTAGCCCAGCAGTTCAGACAAAGATTTTGTGGTAAGATTTGTGACGTCTATGGCTAGCTTTTCACCGGAGGGATTTAATAGTTAACGGTTGGTTTTTGTTTTAGATTTTCGTCTTTGTGACTGTTCTTTTCTGATGTTTCTGTCCAGTTTGCTTCAAGGTTGCTTTTGGTTGTGTGACTTGTTATAGGACTTTTCTGGACTTTTTCAGACGCGTGGAGAGTCTCTTCTGGTTATATATGTTGTTAGGATTACTTGTTAAGGTGAGTGCGTGACCATGAGCTTATCTGAGCGATTAGGTTGTATGACTTGTTTTGTGTGATGATATGTAGGTGTGGTGAATGTGTTATTGGGTGACCTGTTCAATGACTGGTTTGTTATGTTCTATTTGTGGTTGTACTCTTGATTTGCTTGTGTATAGCTCGTAGATGGGAGGATCGCCTCACTGGGTATTTCTGGTAATACTTACGCATCTCATTGTGTTTGTGTTGCAGGTAATGAATGTGTAGCGTGGAATCATGGCGATGAGGAGGAGGACGATCTAGGGTCTCAGTTGTTGTGTTGTGTTATTTGTTGTTGGAACCTTGTTAGAAGCATGTTAGGATGATGATTTTAATTGGTTATAATTGATATGGTATTTATAATAATTTGGAGATGGTTTGGTTTGTCTTCCGCAGTGAATGTCGATTTGTTGTTGGTTTATGGTGGGTTGTAATTAAATCTTATGGGGTATTTAGTTATATTATTTATATTATTATTATTAAAAAAAACGGGTCGGATCGTTTCAGTTTGGTATCAGAGCCTTTACGGTTCTAGAATGGTTAAGTGGATGGTTAGAGCGGTTAGGAATTTAATTTGATGAATCATTTTCCTTTTGTTTGATGCATGATGTTGTGTGATGGAAATCATTATGAGTAGTTAGTCAATTTGCATGTGGTATGGAGTCCTAGTATCATCATCTTCGAGCCTTCAATGAGATTCCACGGTAAGATGTGTGTTTGTGTGCAATTCTGAATTATGTACTTAGCTTTCTGTTCTCAGTAGTGTAGATGGTTAAGGGTGGAGGTGTTGCTGGTCGTGGACGCGGATGTGGTCATGGACGCGGTCATGGTCGTGGTCGTCGTAGGGGCAGAGTCCCAGCAGTGAGTGAGTCTGTTGAGCAGAGTGTGACAGCTGAGGGTGTCGGCGAGTCGCAAGACTTCCAGGAGGGGTCCATGAGTGTGGCCGGTGGTGGTACTGATAGGACCGTAGGCGCTGAGGGGGTTGGTGCGGGCTGTGTCGGTGCCCGAGTGGCTGGTGGTGCTAGGGTTCCGGGTGTGGGAATCCCAGCATGTAGAGCCCCTGTGGGAGGTGTGGACCTGGCGGGCTTGTTGACACAGCTATTGGAGCGGATACAAGGAGTGGGTCAGGCTCAGGCTCAGGTGGTGCCACCAGTGGTGGCGGAGGAGCAGCAGCTAGTGGCTGCGGATGTGAGAGCTCATGCTCGTTATTTGTCTATGCTGAAGGAGATGCATAAACTTGATACTGCACGGTTTTTGGGTGGTACGGATCCTATCGCTGCAGATGCGTGGAGGAAGAGTGTGGAACGTAACTTCCACACTCTGAGATGTCCTGAGGAGTTTTGGGTGGACATAGGGGTCTACAATTTGGTTGGTGATGCTCAGGTGTGGTGGAGATTAGTGGCTGATAGGAGAGTGCAGCGGGAGATGACTTGGGCTGACTTTGTGGAGGAGTTCAACCGCAAGTATTTTCCGAGAGAGGCATTAGACCGGTTGGAGGTACAATTCCTTCAGTTAGCTCAGGAGACACAGTGAGTGAGAGAGTTGGACTTGGAGTTCAGTCGACTTCTATCTTATGGGGGTCGGGCTATGGAGTCTGAGGAGGCCCAGATCAGGAGGTTTATCAGGGCTCTTCGGGAGGATCTGAGNTGTTCTATTTGTGGTTGTACTGTTGATTTTCTTGTCTGTATAGCTCGTAGATGGGAGGATCGCCTCACTGGATATTTCTGGTAATACTCACGCATCTCATTGTGTTTGTGTTGCAGGTAATGAATGTGTAGCGTGGAATCATGGCGATGAGGAGGAGGATGATCTAGGGTTTCAGTTGTTGTGTTGTGTTATTTGTTAGTGGAACCTTGTTAGAAGCATGTTAGGATGATGATTTTAATTGGTTATAATTGATATGGTATTTATAATAAATTGGAGATGGTTTGGTTTGTCTTCCGCAGTGCATGTCGATTTGTTGTTGGTTTATGGTGGGTTGTAATTAAATCTTATGGGGTGGTTAGAGCGGTAAGAAATTTAATTCGGTGAATTATTTTCCTTTTGCTTGATGCATGATGTTGTGTGATGGAATTGATTATGAGTAGTTAGTCAATTTGCATGTGGTATGGAGTCCTAGTATCATCCTCTTCGAGCCTTCAATAAGATTCCACGGTAAGATGTGTGTTTGTGTGCAATTCTGAATTATGTACTTAGCTTTCTGTTCTCGGTAGTGTAGATGGTTAAGGGTGGAGGTGTTGCTGGTCGTGGACGCGGACGTGGTCAGGGACGCGGTCATGGTCGTGGTCGTGGTAGGGGCAGAGTCCCAGCAGTGAGTGAGTCTGTTGAGCAGAGTGTGACAGCTGAGGGTGTCGGCGAGTCGCAAGACTTCCAGGAGGGGTCCATGAGTGTGGCCGGTGGTGGTACTGATAGGACCGTAGGCGCTGAGGGGGTTGGTGCGGGCTGTGTCGGTGCCCGAGTGGCTGGTGGTGCTAGGGTTCCGGGTGTGGGAATCCCAGCATGTAGAGCCCCTGTGGGAGGTGTGGACCTGGCGGGCTTGTTGACACAGCTATTGGAGCGGATACAAGGAGTGGGTCAGGCTCAGGCTCAGGTGGTGCCACCAGTGGTGGCGGAGGAGCAGCAGCTAGTGGCTGCGGATGTGAGAGCTCATGCTCGTTATTTGTCTATGCTGAAGGAGATGCATAAACTTGATACTGCACGGTTTTTGGGTGGTACGGATCCTATCGCTGCAGATGCGTGGAGGAAGAGTGTGGAACGTAACTTCCACACTCTGAGATGTCCTGAGGAGTTTTGGGTGGACATAGGGGTCTACAATTTGGTTGGTGATGCTCAGGTGTGGTGGAGATTAGTGGCTGATAGGAGAGTGCAGCGGGAGATGACTTGGGCTGACTTTGTGGAGGAGTTCAACCGCAAGTATTTTCCGAGAGAGGCATTAGACCGGTTGGAGGTACAATTCCTTCAGTTAGCTCAGGAGACACAGTGAGTGAGAGAGTTGGACTTGGAGTTCAGTCGACTTCTATCTTATGGGGGTCGGGCTATGGAGTCTGAGGAGGCCCAGATCAGGAGGTTTATCAGGGCTCTTCGGGAGGATCTGAGGGTTCATTGTAGAGGATGGAGATATGTCACGCGTGCAGAGGTTGTTGAGACTACAGCAGATATTGAGGAGGATATCCGGGCACAGGTAGTGGCGGTTAGCCCAGCAGTTCAGACAAAGATTTTGTGGTAAGATTTGTGACGTCTATGGCTAGCTTTTCACCGGAGGGATTTAATAGTTAACGGTTGGTTTTTGTTTTAGATTTTCGTCTTTGTGACTGTTCTTTTCTGATGTTTCTGTCCAGTTTGCTTCAAGGTTGCTTTTGGTTGTGTGACTTGTTATAGGACTTTTCTGGACTTTTTCAGACGCGTGGAGAGTCTCTTCTGGTTATATATGTTGTTAGGATTACTTGTTAAGGTGAGTGCGTGACCATGAGCTTATCTGAGCGATTAGGTTGTATGACTTGTTTTGTGTGATGATATGTAGGTGTGGTGAATGTGTTATTGGGTGACCTGTTCAATGACTGGTTTGTTATGTTCTATTTGTGGTTGTACTCTTGATTTGCTTGTGTATAGCTCGTAGATGGGAGGATCGCCTCACTGGGTATTTCTGGTAATACTTACGCATCTCATTGTGTTTGTGTTGCAGGTAATGAATGTGTAGCGTGGAATCATGGCGATGAGGAGGAGGACGATCTAGGGTCTCAGTTGTTGTGTTGTGTTATTTGTTGTTGGAACCTTGTTAGAAGCATGTTAGGATGATGATTTTAATTGGTTATAATTGATATGGTATTTATAATAATTTGGAGATGGTTTGGTTTGTCTTCCGCAGTGAATGTCGATTTGTTGTTGGTTTATGGTGGGTTGTAATTAAATCTTATGGGGTATTTAGTTATATTATTTATATTATTATTATTAAAAAAAACGGGTCGGATCGTTTCAGTTTGGTATCAGAGCCTTTACGGTTCTAGAATGGTTAAGTGGATGGTTAGAGCGGTTAGGAATTTAATTTGATGAATCATTTTCCTTTTGTTTGATGCATGATGTTGTGTGATGGAAATCATTATGAGTAGTTAGTCAATTTGCATGTGGTATGGAGTCCTAGTATCATCATCTTCGAGCCTTCAATGAGATTCCACGGTAAGATGTGTGTTTGTGTGCAATTCTGAATTATGTACTTAGCTTTCTGTTCTCAGTAGTGTAGATGGTTAAGGGTGGAGGTGTTGCTGGTCGTGGACGCGGATGTGGTCATGGACGCGGTCATGGTCGTGGTCGTCGTAGGGGCAGAGTCCCAGCAGTGAGTGAGTCTGTTGAGCAGAGTGTGACAGCTGAGGGTGTCGGCGAGTCGCAAGACTTCCAGGAGGGGTCCATGAGTGTGGCCGGTGGTGGTACTGATAGGACCGTAGGCGCTGAGGGGGTTGGTGCGGGCTGTGTCGGTGCCCGAGTGGCTGGTGGTGCTAGGGTTCCGGGTGTGGGAATCCCAGCATGTAGAGCCCCTGTGGGAGGTGTGGACCTGGCGGGCTTGTTGACACAGCTATTGGAGCGGATACAAGGAGTGGGTCAGGCTCAGGCTCAGGTGGTGCCACCAGTGGTGGCGGAGGAGCAGCAGCTAGTGGCTGCGGATGTGAGAGCTCATGCTCGTTATTTGTCTATGCTGAAGGAGATGCATAAACTTGATACTGCACGGTTTTTGGGTGGTACGGATCCTATCGCTGCAGATGCGTGGAGGAAGAGTGTGGAACGTAACTTCCACACTCTGAGATGTCCTGAGGAGTTTTGGGTGGACATAGGGGTCTACAATTTGGTTGGTGATGCTCAGGTGTGGTGGAGATTAGTGGCTGATAGGAGAGTGCAGCGGGAGATGACTTGGGCTGACTTTGTGGAGGAGTTCAACCGCAAGTATTTTCCGAGAGAGGCATTAGACCGGTTGGAGGTACAATTCCTTCAGTTAGCTCAGGAGACACAGTGAGTGAGAGAGTTGGACTTGGAGTTCAGTCGACTTCTATCTTATGGGGGTCGGGCTATGGAGTCTGAGGAGGCCCAGATCAGGAGGTTTATCAGGGCTCTTCGGGAGGATCTGAGGGTTCATTGTAGAGGATGGAGATATGTCACGCGTGCAGAGGTTGTTGAGACTACAGCAGATATTGAGGAGGATATCCGGGCACAGGTAGTGGCGGTTAGCCCAGCAGTTCAGACAAAGATTTTGTGGTAAGATTTGTGACGTCTATGGCTAGCTTTTCACCGGAGGGATTTAATAGTTAACGGTTGGTTTTTGTTTTAGATTTTCGTCTTTGTGACTGTTCTTTTCTGATGTTTCTGTCCAGTTTGCTTCAAGGTTGCTTTTGGTTGTGTGACTTGTTATAGGACTTTTCTGGACTTTTTCAGACGCGTGGAGAGTCTCTTCTGGTTATATATGTTGTTAGGATTACTTGTTAAGGTGAGTGCGTGACCATGAGCTTATCTGAGCGATTAGNCAGTGCATGTCGATTTGTTGTTGGTTTATGGTGGGTTGTAATTAAATCTTATGGGGTGGTTAGAGCGGTAAGAAATTTAATTCGGTGAATTATTTTCCTTTTGCTTGATGCATGATGTTGTGTGATGGAATTGATTATGAGTAGTTAGTCAATTTGCATGTGGTATGGAGTCCTAGTATCATCCTCTTCGAGCCTTCAATAAGATTCCACGGTAAGATGTGTGTTTGTGTGCAATTCTGAATTATGTACTTAGCTTTCTGTTCTCGGTAGTGTAGATGGTTAAGGGTGGAGGTGTTGCTGGTCGTGGACGCGGACGTGGTCAGGGACGCGGTCATGGTCGTGGTCGTGGTAGGGGCAGAGTCCCAGCAGTGAGTGAGTCTGTTGAGCAGAGTGTGACAGCTGAGGGTGTCGGCGAGTCGCAAGACTTCCAGGAGGGGTCCATGAGTGTGGCCGGTGGTGGTACTGATAGGACCGTAGGCGCTGAGGGGGTTGGTGCGGGCTGTGTCGGTGCCCGAGTGGCTGGTGGTGCTAGGGTTCCGGGTGTGGGAATCCCAGCATGTAGAGCCCCTGTGGGAGGTGTGGACCTGGCGGGCTTGTTGACACAGCTATTGGAGCGGATACAAGGAGTGGGTCAGGCTCAGGCTCAGGTGGTGCCACCAGTGGTGGCGGAGGAGCAGCAGCTAGTGGCTGCGGATGTGAGAGCTCATGCTCGTTATTTGTCTATGCTGAAGGAGATGCATAAACTTGATACTGCACGGTTTTTGGGTGGTACGGATCCTATCGCTGCAGATGCGTGGAGGAAGAGTGTGGAACGTAACTTCCACACTCTGAGATGTCCTGAGGAGTTTTGGGTGGACATAGGGGTCTACAATTTGGTTGGTGATGCTCAGGTGTGGTGGAGATTAGTGGCTGATAGGAGAGTGCAGCGGGAGATGACTTGGGCTGACTTTGTGGAGGAGTTCAACCGCAAGTATTTTCCGAGAGAGGCATTAGACCGGTTGGAGGTACAATTCCTTCAGTTAGCTCAGGAGACACAGTGAGTGAGAGAGTTGGACTTGGAGTTCAGTCGACTTCTATCTTATGGGGGTCGGGCTATGGAGTCTGAGGAGGCCCAGATCAGGAGGTTTATCAGGGCTCTTCGGGAGGATCTGAGGGTTCATTGTAGAGGATGGAGATATGTCACGCGTGCAGAGGTTGTTGAGACTACAGCAGATATTGAGGAGGATATCCGGGCACAGGTAGTGGCGGTTANATGTTGAGCAGAGTGTGACAGCTGAGGGTGTCGGCGAGTCGCAGGACTTCCAGTAGGGGTCCATGAGTGTGGCCGGTGGTGGTACTGATAGGACCGTAGGCGCATAGGGGGTTGGCGCGGGCGGTGTCGGTGCCCGAGTGGCCGGTGGTGCTAGGGTTCCGGGTGTGGGAATCCCAGCAAGTAGAGCCCCTGTGGGAGGTGTGGACATGGCGGGCTTGTTGACACAGCTGTTGGAGCGGATACNGTGAATCATTTTCCTTTTGTTTGATGCATGATGTTGTGTGATGGAAATGATTATGAGTAGTTAGTCAATTTGCATGTGGNAGGCTTAGGCTCAGGCTCAGGTAGTGCCACCAGTGGTGGGGGAGGAGCAGCAGCTAGTGGCTGCGGATGTGAGAGCTCATGCTCGTTATTTGTCTATGCTGAAGGAGATGCATAAACTTGATATTGCGCGGTTTTCGGGTGGTATGGATCCTATCGCTGCAGATGCGTGGAGGACAAGTGTGGAACGTAACTTCCAGACTCTGAGATGTCCTGAGGAGTTTTGGGTGGACATAGGGGTCTACAATTTGGTTGGTGATGCTCAGGTGTGGTGGAGATTAGTGGCTGATAGGAGAGTGCAGCGGGAGATGACTTGGGCTGACTTTGTGGAGGAGTTGAACCGCAAGTATTTTCCGAGAGAGGCATTAGACCGGTTGGAGGTACAGTTCCTTCAGTTAGCTCTGGAGACACAGTGAGTGAGAGAGTTGGACTTGGAGTTCAGTCGACTTCTATCTTATGGGGGTCGGCTATGGATTCTGAGGAGGCCCAGATCAGGAGGTTTATCAGGGCTCCTCGGGAGGATATGAGGGTTCATTGTAGAGGACGGAGATATGTCATGCGTGCAAAGTTGGTTGAGACTACAGCAGATATTGAGGAGGATATCCGGGCACAGGTAGTGGCCGTTAGCCCAGCAGTTCAGATGAAGATTTTGTGGTAAGATTTGTGACGTCTATGGCTAGCTTTTCACCGGAAGGATTTAATAGTTAACGGTTGGTTTTTGTTTTAGAGTTTCGTCTTTGTGACTGTTTTTTTCTGATGTTTCTGTCCAGTTTGCTTCAAGGTTGCTTTTGGTTGTGTGACTTGTTGTAGGACGTTTCTGGACTTTTTCAGGCGCGTGGAGAGTCTCTTCTGGTTATATTTGTTGTTAGAATCACTTGTTAAAGTGAGTGCGTGACGATGAGCTTATCTGAGCGATTGGGTTGTACGACTTGTTTTGTGTGATGATATGTAGTTGTGGTGAATGTGTTATTGTGTGACTTGTTCAATGACTGGTTTGTTATGTTCTATTTGTGGTTGTACTGTTGATTTTCTTGTCTGTATAGCTCGTAGATGGGAGGATCGCCTCACTGGATATTTCTGGTAATACTCACGCATCTCATTGTGTTTGTGTTGCAGGTAATGAATGTGTAGCGTGGAATCATGGCGATGAGGAGGAGGATGATCTAGGGTCTCAGTTGTTGTGTTGTGTTATTTGTTGTTGGAACCTTGTTAGAAGCATGTTAGGATGATGATTTTAATTGGTTATAATTGATATGGTATTTATAATAATTTGGAGATGGTTTGGTTTGTCTTCCGCAGTGAATGTCGATTTGTTGTTGGTTTATGGTGGGTTGTAATTAAATCTTATGGGGTATTTAGTTATATTATTTATATTATTATTATTAAAAAAAACGGGTCGGATCGTTTCAGTTTGGTATCAGAGCCTTTACGGTTCTAGAATGGTTAAGTGGATGGTTAGAGCGGTTAGGAATTTAATTTGATGAATCATTTTCCTTTTGTTTGATGCATGATGTTGTGTGATGGAAATCATTATGAGTAGTTAGTCAATTTGCATGTGGTATGGAGTCCTAGTATCATCATCTTCGAGCCTTCAATGAGATTCCACGGTAAGATGTGTGTTTGTGTGCAATTCTGAATTATGTACTTAGCTTTCTGTTCTCGGTAGTGTAGATGGTTAAGGGTGGAGGTGTTGCTGGTCGTGGACGCGGACGTGGTCAGGGACGCGGTCATGGTCGTGGTCGTGGTAGGGGCAGAGTCCCAGCAGTGAGTGAGTCTGTTGAGCAGAGTGTGACAGCTGAGGGTGTCGGCGAGTCGCAAGACTTCCAGGAGGGGTCCATGAGTGTGGCCGGTGGTGGTACTGATAGGACCGTAGGCACTAAGGGGGTTGGTGCGGGCTGTGTCGGTGCCCGAGTGGCCGGTGGTGCTAGGGTTCCGGGTGTGGGAATCCCAGCATGTAGAGCCCCTGTGGGAGGTGTGGACCTGGCGGGCTTGTTGACACAGCTGTTGGAGCGGATACAAGGAGTGGGTCAGGCTCAGGCTCAGGTAGTGCCACCAGTGGTGGCGGAGGAGCAGCAGCTAGTGGCTGCGGATATGAGAGCTCATGCTCGTTATTTGTCTATGCTGAAGGAGATGCATAAAATTGATACTGCGCGGTTTTCGGGTGGTACGGATCCTATCGCTGCAGATGCGTGGAGTACGAGTGTGGAACGTAACTTCTAGACTCTGAGATGTCCTGAGGAGTTTTGGGTGGACATAGGGGTCTACAATTTGGTTTGTGATGCTCAGGTGTGGTGGAGATTAGTGGCTGATAGGAGAGTGCAGCGAGAGATGACTTGGGCTGACTTTGTGGAGGAGTTCAACCGCAAGTATTTTCCGAGAGAGGCATTAGACCGGTTGGAGGTACAGTTCCTTCAGTTAGCTCAGGAGACACAATGAGTGAGAGAGTTGGACTTGGAGTTCAGTCGACTTCTATCTTATGGGGGTCGGGCTATGGAGTCTGAGGAGGCCCAGATCAGGAGGTTTATCAGGGCTCTTCGGGAGGATCTGAGGGTTCATTGTAGAGGACGGAGATATGTCACGCGTGCAGAGTTGGTTGAGATTGCAGCAGATATTGAGGAGGATATCCGGGCACAGGTAGTGACGGTTAGCCCAGCAGTTTAGACGAAGATTTTGTGGTAAGCTTTGTGACGTCTATGGCTAGCTTTTCACCGGAGGGATTTAGTAGTTGACGGTTGGTTTTTGTTTTAGAGTTTCGTCTTTGTGACTGTTCTTTTCTGATTTTTCTGTCCATTTTGCTTCAAAGTTGCTTTTGGTTGTGTGACTTGTTGTAGGACGTTTCTGGACTTTTTCAGGCGCGTGGAGACTCTCTCCTGGTTATATATGTTGTTAGAATTACTTGTTAAGGTGAGTGCGTGACCATGAGCTTATCTGAGCGATTAGGTTGTATGACTTGTTTTGTGTGATGATATGTAGGTGTGGTGAATGTGTTATTGGGTGACCTGTTCAATGACTGGTTTGTTATGTTCTATTTGTGGTTGTACTCTTGATTTGCTTGTGTGTATAGCTCGTAGATGGGAGGATCGCCTCACTGGGTATTTCTGGTAATACTTACGCATCCCATTGTGTTTGTGGTGCAGGTAATGAATGTGTAGCATGAAATCATGGCGTCCGCGAGGAAAGAAAAAAGAGCGACAAGGTTGAGTTCATATTTGACTGGTTGAAAAAAGAGCGTGGAATCTAGGGTCTTAGTTGTTGTGTTGTGTTATTTGTTGTTGGAACCTTGTTAGAAGCATGTTAGGATGATGATTTTAATTGGTTATAACTGATATGGTATTTATAATAAATTGGAGATGGTTTGTTTTTGTCTTCCGCAGTGCATGTCCATTTGTTGTTGGTTTATGGTGGGTTGTAATTAAATATTATGGGGTATTTAATTATATTATTTATATTATTATTATTAAAAAAACGGATATCTGAAGACTTTGCGACTAACACCTGATTTAGCTACTCTTTTAAGACTGTTTACCCATTCTCAATATTTTTTATTTTGAAATTTCACATTTGAGATTCATTTAAATGTTTAAGTTGATGTTTATGTTTTGTTTTGCTCTACGTTATCAATAATAACTTTCTAAAAGTATTAAATTTCAATGACTATAAACTAAACATCCATAAGTTCAAAGTTTATCTTAACTGTTACATGTTCTTTTATGAGAATGTGTTGCAATGAATAAAATATTGAAAACTAAGTGATGAACACAATGTTTTACTAAATCTTACTATAACATGTACTTTATAATACTACTATGAGTCTAACTAAGTGATTTATATAAACAGTTTTGATCATAATGGGTAGAATTCAAGCTTTTTATTTTGTGACCTATATATGGTAGTCTTAAATTGGTCTCAAACTGCGACTGATTTGTCACTATATTAAGACTATCTTAATTTGTCACTCTTTTGCTACCAATTAGAGACTGAAATGACCTGACCCATTTTTTTAATAATAAATAATAATAATAAATAAACTACAACTAGTGGTTCAATACCCACTAGCCATCTAACCACAATCACAACCAACAGCGGAAATAAACAATACCAATATCCAATAAATATCAAATAAATATCAAATAATAACCAATGTTATAACATAATCAATATCCAAGTACCAAACAACAGGAAGCATAGAACCAGCAACCTAGCAATGTTTCTAATGACCCAACTCTAGCAACCAGCAATGCCAGACAACAACCAATCGAGTCCCTAAAACATCCTCCTCTTCATTGCCTTGATTCCACGATCACACTTTGCCTTTACCTGCACCACAAACACAAATTGAGATGCATGAGTATTTTATAAACACTCAGTAAGGCAATCCTCCCATCTATTGGGCTATACACACAAAGGAACATCGTCACTAAGTGCTTGTGTGTATAGCCCAGTAGATGGGAGGATTTCCTCACTGAGTGTTTATAAAATACTCATGCATCTCAATTTGTGTTTGTGGTGCAGGTAAAGGCAAAGTGTGATCGTGGAATCAAGGCAATGAAGAGGAGGATGTTCTAGGGACTCGATTGGATGTTGTCTGGCATTGCGAGGTTGCTAGAGTTGTGTCATTAGAACATTGCTAGGTTGTTGGTTCTATGTTTCCTGTTGTTTGATTATTGGATATTGCTTATGCTATAGTATTGGTATTATTATTGGATATTATTGGATAATGATATTGTTTATTTCCGCTGTTGATTGTGATTGTGGTTAAGTGGCTAGTGGGTATGGGACCACTAATTGTAGTTTATTTATTATTATATTATATTTACATATTTATTATTTATTATTTTAAAAAAAATGGGTCGGGTCGTTTCACTGGGTCACTGTGAACAACAACTACCCTCTTCCTATGATCGATGAGTTGTTGGATAAGTTGAGAGGTGCTACTTGGTTCTCCAAGGTAGATCTGGTGCCGAGTTACCATCAGATTCTGATAGATGAGGCAAATGTGAGGAAGACTGCATTCAGGACGAGGTATGGGCATTATGAGTTTGTGGTGGTGCCGTTTGCGTTAACTAACATGCCAGCAGCGTTTATAAGATTGATGAACAGCGTGTTTCAGGAGTTTCTGGATGTGTCTGTCATCATTTTCATCGACGATATTTTATTCTAGGAGTCCTGAGGAGCATGCAGTACATTTGAGGGCAGTTCTGGAGAAGCTACGAGAGCAGAAGTTGTTTGCTAAGTTGAGCAAGATTCAAGCTATCAGGGATTGGCCTAGACCACAGAATGCCATAGAGATCAGAAGTATTCTTGGCTTGGCAGGTTACTACAGGAGGTTTGTGCGGGGGTTTGTGAGCAGAACAAGACCGATGACTAAGTTGACAGGGAAGGATGTTCCTTTTGTTTGGTCACAAGAGTGCGAGGAGGGCTTTGCAAGCCTTAAGAAGATGTTGACTACTACGCCAGTTCTAGCTTTGCCTGAGCAGGGAGAACCCTATACGGTTTATACAAATGCATCCAGAGGTTGTTTGGGGTGTGTGTTGATGCAGCATGGGAAGGTGATTGCCTACGCTTCGCGGCAGTTGCGGAAGCATGAGGACAACTATCCTACTCATGACTTAGAGATGGCCGCTATAGTTTTTGCCTTGAAGATTTGGAGATTTTATCTTTATGGTGCAAATGTACTGGTGTTTACAGATCATAAAAGCCTAAAGTACATATTCACTCAGCCCGAGCTAAACTTGAGGCAGAGGCGGTGGCGGATTATGATTTGGAGATAGCCTATCACCCTGGTAAGGCTAACTTGGTTGCAGATGCTCTGAGTTGGAAGAGGGTAGCTTCGGTTCGGGAGCAGGAGATGGAGTCTCTGGTAGGAGAGATCAGTGCGTTGAGTTTATGTGTTGTTTCTCACGAGCCGTTGAGTTTGGAGGCGGCTGATAGAGCAGATCTTCTGAGCAGGGTGCGGTTGGCTCAAGAGAAGGATGCGGGGCTGGTGAATGTCTCTAAAGATGTTGATTCAGAAGTATTAGGTCTCGGCTAATGGTAACTTTTGGGTGCATGGTCGGATTTGTGTGCCCAAGGATGAGGAGTTGAGGCAGGAGATCCTAAGAGAGGCTCATGTGAGCATGTTTTCTATTCATCCAGGAGCGACTAAGATGTATCGTGACCTCAAGAGGTACTATCACTGGGTCGGGATGAAGAAGGATGTAGCTAGTTGGGTCGTGAGGTGCGATGTGTATCAGCTAGTGAAGGCTAAGCATCAGTTTCCGAGCGGGTTACTGAAAAGTCTACCCATTCCAGAGTGGAAGTGAGATATGATCACGATGGACTACGTGGTAGGATTTCCAGTGTTTTGGACCTTTGATGTTATATGGGTTATTGTGAACCGGTTGACTAAGTCGGCACATTTTCTGGCAATTAAGAAGACTGATGGAGCAGCGATCTTGGCTAAGAAGTATGTGAAGGAGATAGTCAGATTGCATGGGGTGCCAGCTAGTATAGTGTGTGATAGGGATTCTAAGTTCACTTCGGTGTTCTGGAGGGCATTTCAGGCAGAGATGGGCACTAAGGTGCATATGAGTACAACTTATCATCTCCAGACAGATTGACAGTCAGAGAGGACGATCTAGACGCTGGAGGATTTGCTGAGGATGTGTGTGTTGGATTGGGGTGGCCATTGGGCAGATCACTTGAACCTAGTAATGTTTGCTTACAACAACAGTTATCAGGCGAGCATTGGGATGGCTCCTTATGAGGCTTGTATGGGAGGCCATGTCGTACACCGTTATGGTGGACTCAGGTGGGGGAGAGGAGCATGTATGGTGCTTGTTTCGTTCAGGAGACCTCAGAGAAGATTCAGATTCTCAAGCTGAACATGAAGGAAGCTCAGGATAGGTAGAGGAGTTATGCCGATAAGAGGAGGAGAGATCTTGAGTTTCAGGTGGGAGACAAAGTGTACCTCAAGATGGCCATGTTCCAGGGTCCGAACAGGTCATTTTCTAAGACTAATTTGAGTCTGAGGTACATGGGTCCATTCAGAGTGATTGAGCGGGTGGGACCGGTGGCATATAGGCTGGAGTTGCCTGAGGTTATCCGTACGTTCCACAATATTTTTCATGTGTCTATGTTGCGGAAGTGTCTCCATGAGGATGATCAAGTGTTGGCTAAGATTCCTGAGGATCTTCAGCCTAACATGACTTTGGAGGCGAGACCAATGAGGGTTCTCGAGAGGACGATCAAGGAACATCGGAAGAAGAAGGTTACTTTGATGAGAGTCCTTTGGGACTGTGAGGGTTTTGAGGAGCAGACTTGGGAGCCAGAGGCGAGGATGAAGGCAAGGTTTAAGAAGTGGTATGAGAAGCAAGCCGCGACTTGAGCCTGTCTAGCCTGGTCCCAGCTGTAGTTCGTGGCTGGAGTGGGAATGTAGTATTCCTGTCCATCTCTCTTGGTTACTTGGTCGCTTAGGGGTGGTTGGTTGTGCGGCTAAGTAACAAGATGAGGTGGTGTTCGGGTACGAAATTTCCGTGAGGCGGTATTTTGGGGGAAAGTTTCCTGAAATTGTCGTTTCCAAAAGTGGAAAGTTTCGAAAGAGGAAAGTTCTAAAAATGAAAAGTTTTATGAGAGTTAGAATTTGTCCATTTTTAGGGGTTGTGAGCCTTGGAGGGGCTTGTGTTGCCTTCGTGGCGGATTTTTGAGTCATTGTGCCCGTGTGGCTGTCTTTTGAGACATTGTGTGGGCTTTGTGGCGGGAAGTTTAGCCAATTGTGTGGCCTTTGTGCGGGCTGTTTAGCCAATTGTTTGGCCTTTTTGGTGTGTTTTTTAGCCAATGTGCTTGTTTAGGCGGTCCTTCGCTATGTGTGGTCTTCGTGACGGTCCTTCGGGACGTGTGGCCTATTGAGGCAATCCTTCGGAATGAGTGGTCTTCGTGATGGTCCGTCGGGATGTATTGTCTTCGTGACGGTCCTTCGGGACAAGTGGTCTTTGTGACGGTCCTTTTGAGGACATATGTTTGGCCTTGGTGGCGGTCTTTTTTAGGACATTGGTTTGGCCTTTGTGGTGGCCATTGTGGCATGTATATGATTCTTGTGTGGACATGAGGTATTCCAGAGAGGGGATATGTGGTTGGTAGGACATTGTGTTGTCTGACGCGAGCCACGGGAAGGAAACCTGGTTAGGGATAGGACTCAGACGTGTTCATAATTGTTTGCTTGCGACTCTTAGGGGACTTTTGTCCTCCTAGTACTACAATATTCTAAGACTTTGTGGCTTGGGAGTATGATTGGTATATCGACTTCGGATGAAGATCCGGAGGCGCGCTGTAGGGTGGCAACCCGAGAGACGAATATTGGATTTGCTTATATATTATGGCATGCGGGCTTAGGCCCGATGAGAAGCTAACAGTATGGCATGCAGGCTTAGGCCTGATGAGTAAAGGAAAGTCCAAAATTTGAGAGCAAATAATGCCTGGAACGTGAATTTATCGCCAAGAGGTGACCTTTCGTAGATCGGTCGGAGGGGTGCGAGCCGTGGGGATGGTTGCACGGGAGTCTTTGTCTGATGGTTGTTCAAGATTCGAGGACGAATCTATGTTGGTGGGGGAGAATTGTAACATCCGCGAACAAGAATCTCGGTTTAAGGGATGCATCGGTCGATGCACTTTGCGGACGAGTTTAAGTTAAACGCTGCGTTTTGGGTTAGAAAACCCTTAAATCGTGGTGAAAAGGGATTTTTGTCGTCATTAACGAGTTTAGCCGCTTTTGAGAGGAAAGAAAGAGGAAAAAGGAGTTCTTGTTGTTCTTGAGGCTTTTGGAAGATTTGAGGTTGTTCCTGTAGAGATCTGTAGTTGGGTTCATTGTGGGAACTTCCTAGGAGCATTGTTTTGCTTGTTTGAGGTTCAGAATCTCCTTGGAAGAGGTGAGTGCATGACCATGGCTTATCTAAGCATGAGATTTCTCTGATCTGCTTGTTTATGTGTTGTTTAGCTTGTTAGAACGTTGTTTTAGGCTTTTTGAAGCTTTCTTGTGGCTTGGGATCGAGTTTTATGGTTGTAGGAATGGAGATTCGGCGAGAAGTTTTGGGGAAAAAACGATGCTCGGCACGTGCGTCGGTCGATGCATTTTGTGCGTCGATCGATGTAATGCGAGGACGGCATGTTTGACCTAGGAGCGTCGGTCGATGCCATGAAGAGGCGTCGGTCGATGCCATGCGAAGGCGTTGGTCGATGTAATTTGGGATTTCGTGCAATGTTGAGCATGCATCGGTTGATGCAGTGTTAGTGTCGGTCGATGCAGGTTAGTCTTGCATTGGTCGATGCAAGCTTGCGTCGGCCGATGCAACCCTTGTTGGTGTCGATTGATGCATGGTTGTTATCGGTCGATGCAGTTCCTGGTTTCAACTCTAAAGCCTTCTTTACCAAAAGTGCTGTAAAAATGTTAATATAGATGGGGGGTTTATAAATAAGCAATTTGAAGATGGTTGTTTAAAAAATTAGTGATATAAATTATCTTCTATGATTGACAAACTGATCTAAGAAGACAAAAGGCGACATATTTGATCAAAGTTTAGCATAGAAACAACCACTAATCATTAAACCAACTCTCTCTTTTATTCATTAAACTAGATTCAGACCCCCACGTACATGCGGAATTGATTTCAAAAACTAAGTTTACTATTAGATTTATAATATATTATATATGTGTGGAGTTATGTTTGTAGACATATTTTTTTAGGAATGTTAACATTCATATAACTGAACTCATACCAGTTATTAGTTAAGTATTCGATTTGTTTATAATTTGGTTTAGATGAAAAAAGTGACCAGTTTGTCTTTTATCATATGTAAAGATAACTACATTAAAAAAAAATATAAAACAGAATAATTTAAATATATTTAATTTAATAATCAAAAAGAAATATTAAAATTAAATTTATGTAATTTTAAGCGGTTTAGGCGGTCATCTAGGCATCTGCTGAGCGCCTAGACCGCTTTCTTGAACACTGATTTCAGGACAGAAAATAGTAAAACAAAAGTGGAATATCCCGTCCCAGATATGATTTTTCATCACATAACTGTGGTTTTAAAAAAAATCTACACATTTCATATTATATATTTTAGTTTATCAAATAGGGAAATAAGTAAGTATTTTGGATCCTTACATATGTGTGGGTTTTATTTGTAGATATATTTAGTTGTATAAGATCTATAACATAAAATTATATTAGTTTGCTATAAAAGTGTGAGAATGAAATAATAATCCTTTCACCATAGAATTTATTAGAACCGTAGCAGTTATGATATTAATCCACTAAAACTATTCTTAACGGTGAAAAATTGTTTTTTTTTCACTTATGAACCAAAATCGGCAAAATTTCAACATTGTATATATTTTGAATTAATATTTTGGAAACGGTAATTTTTTAATTTTTTTAGATACTGATGAATCTAAAATCCAAAATTTATATAAAGAATATACTATTTTATAAAATAGTAAATCGTGGTTAAATTATATACTACAAATATAATAACTGCTTTCATAATTGAAAAAATATAATTTAAAATTCATTTTTTTTGGTTTTAATATATTTATTATAATCAGAATTAATTAGTATTTTTGTTAAACTTTTTTTTGAAATAAAAATAAATGATGATGTTTTTTTGAACATATTAAATTAGATGCTCGGTTTTGCAAATAACAAATAATATACCATCAAATTAAATAAGTTTACATATATAGAATATCGATTTTAATAAATTTGATATGTTACGGAAACTTTAAAAATGATTTTCAAAAATATTGGGTATAAAACTATTGATATTCGAGGAGTCGATTTTTTTTCCTTCATTCAATAATATTATTATACACTTGATAAAATAGAAAACAAAAAATGTGAATTTACAATTTCTTTGTAAAATATATTAATAAACACTTTATATTTTATACCACACATATATATCTTATATTGTGGATAGATGCACAAATTTTCTATACAACATGTTGTTGCCTGTTGAAAAGACTAAATACAATAAAATTAATCACAAGTGAAGTATATTCTTCACGTCATAAATAAAGTCCATTGATTTTACTATTCCATATTTAGACCTACTACTAATCTCACAAAAAAATATGGACATCCTTATGTGCGTTTGATGAATGCAGCCAAACTATTTTAAAATGATTTTCTTAGGATAAGTTAGAATTGTATATAATTTTCAGATTTAATAGTCATTTATTCTCTATATGAACATAAAGATTTATTAACATGAAATTAAAAGACAATTTCGTTTTGAAAAAGAAAAAAAGATAGTTTCATAGGTTTCTCGACAATGTTGACCTTTGACCCTGCATAAACACAACCAAATTATTAGCTAATTTAAAAAACATTAAAAATTAACAACAATTAGAATCTTAATTATGTTTATGTGTATTACATACCTATGAGTTTGATTCCCAAATCCAAATTATTGAACCAAAGTTTGTCATCTACAAAAACAAAGCACACAAATTAATAATACACAAAAATCACCATCTAACTCAATACTAACCACAAAATTGCATCATTGTTTAACAAAAATAATTACAGCTCGATGAGTTGCTTTGAGGATCCATGTTCTATGAACAACTCTTCCTGCTCTTTTGAATCTAGGATTTAAACACAAATATTTCGTTATATATAGGAAAATGGTATGGGATAAGTTGAATATCTGTTTGTGATTTTTCATTTATTGTTAAGATATTTTTTGCCCAAAACATTGTATAAATTTCCTAATTATTCGTCCACAAATTTCGCCACCATATATTTGCCCATATCTTGTTTTAATACTTGTTTTATGACTAAAATAAAAGGTTTTAACCTTACCAAAAAAATCTATATTTTAAACAAATCTTACTAAAATTTTAGAATATCAAAAATTCAATATCAGTTACTAATTACTTAAATTATCTTCCGTTAATTTCAAACCATAATCAATGAAAAATTATTATAGATTTGAATTTATACTTTTCATCATTTATTTTAAATTTTCTTGTAAAATTATAATTTTCACGAAATTAGGATTTAGTAGATCTGCTATTTTACTAAACATTATATATTCCATAAATTTTTTAAAAATAATTTATTTTTATCTATAAGTTGAATATATTTTTGAAATACTTTCTTATTAATCATTTTGAAATCAATAGAAAAGAACATATTCTGTTTATATTTTTCACTGGTTATTATCGTCATGTTTGTAATTATTGTTTTAATTCATAAAAATAATTTTATTTTTTTTGAACAGATTTAAAAAATAGTTGTTGTAAGTTAAAGAGGGCTATAAAGTAACGTTATTTATTTCCATTTTTGATAATTTAATATTTGTTTTCTTTAATTAACCACATTATTTATGTTAACAAATTAATTTGGACTACTTCTTACCTAATTAAATAGTTATCATTATATTAAAATTAAATATTTGTTTCCAGAAATATCTCAAAATATATTAGAAAATTAAATATATTTACATATATGTAATTTCGAATTTAAGAGTCCAACAAATTTAAATAATTTCCTTAAATATTAGGTAATTATTATTATTTTAAATTCAATTTCCATAAACATTAGATAGTTATTATCTTGTTGATTGCACTGTTATAGTTAGATAATTTCAATTCCCATAAACATTAAAAATTGCACCCGATTTTTTAGTGTTATATTTTAAATTTTGGTTTGGCTAATACTATTAATATCAATCTGTTTGGTTCCTATGTTTGGATACATGATTTATATATATCCTTATTCTGTTTTCAGTGGCATTTTATGTAATAATCTCTTAATCTATGTCTACTTATTAAAAATGCTTCCCTTTTAATAGTATATTACTTCCCTTTTAATAGTATATAGATAGTAAAAGTATGGAATTTTCTCTGTTTTCTGTCTGAACTACAAATGCTTTGAGCAACTAAGGTCAGAAGTTATAGCCACACACCAAAAGATACCCAAATAATACCAAATCAGGGTCTAAAGTTGGACCTCCTTATTACATCAATCTCTTCTTTGGAAACAGAACAGCTTTAGCCCTGGAGACCAATGATACCTGCAAAATGGTAGACGTAAGGCCAGTCAGTTGATCCTCTGCGGGTCTATTACATTAGGAATGAAACTTAGTATCAGGAACTGTAGTTGTGTGGAATCTCACGAGCCTAAAGTCAATCTCAAGTCACTCCCGAAACAGACAGAAACTATACTGCGTTTTCGGACATAGATGATGTAATAGGGTTATCGATTTTCGGCCAAACCCCAAAATGCAAGATGATATATAAAACAAAGATGAACCCCTGAGCTGCCAGAGAATCAATGGAGTTCAAGATGGGAGTGCTGGTAATGACCCAGTTTCTGATAGATTAATTTTCCACAGGACATGAGAGTAAAATGTGGATTAAAATTACTTACCACAGGCAACACGACAGCCTGCGTTTCCGGTAGCCAAGCTGAGTTCATGGCCTCCTAAAAAAGTAAAAAACAAAACGAGTTCAGGTTAAAGTGTGTTCATAGGATACATGTTGAGTCATAAGCGAGATGCAGTAGATGTCGACTGGATATCCTTTAAACTCAGTTAACATAACAAGGGAACTAGAACAAAAAAAAATCTCCATAAAAAACATTAGACAAATGTAATCACCCTTTCGGAGGCCATCAGGGTCTGCGTGGACAACAACAGCCCTTCCAACAATAGAGTTTGGTCCAGTAAGAGGAATCTTTGGAACAAACACAAAGTGGGTATTGAATTTGGTATTTTAGAAGATGTTGGAGTATTCTTCAAATCACTTGTTATTCAATTGATGATTTTTAAAAATCTATTGAAATCCTATGTTATTCAAATTGAGATTTAAGTAGAATCATATAAAATAATTCACAATCTCTTTTTATTCAATCAATGATTTATAAATTTCACTTAAAATCCATTGTTATTCAAAATATCATAAACTTTTTAGAATTGCTACTTTGGAGGATTTGAAAGACAATTGTTTTTTTTAGTTGAAAAATGTGACCAAGAGAATAACACCCTTTGAGATAGAATTTTGAAAGATTTCAAAGATCTTCTTCCTCTTCCCCTTTTTTATAAGACTTCGACTAAAGGTGCTGCTAATCCACCCGCTGCACCACTAAAATAAGGCTCAAGATCTTAGTACACAATAATCAACAAGCATAAAAAATAATATGCACCCAAATCTTCCGTTTCTCTTATCCTTGTGATGATCATCAAACACGTATGTGCAGTTTTTTTTTGTTGGCTATGTTTTTAGTGCATGTGATGATCATATACATATTATTTTTTGTAAGTTGGACAAACAATAAGATAGATAACGACGTACGTGGCCGAGTTTATACATCTCATCTCACTCCGATCTCATTTTTTTTTGTGTTTAATCATCTTTAAACGATTGATTTCCATGTTAGATATATGTTTTCAGTAGCTGTGATTTGTTTCATCTTTTAAACAAAAACTATGGGTTGACCCCGAACCCCGAAGGCCGATGGAGAACGCTCTAATAATAATCGGGCCATGAGACACGTCATCATGTGAATTTTGTGCTGGGAACGAGGATGACTTGAGAGATCATTGGAAACAAATTTCCTTTTCTTGTGTTGTAAAATATTCTAAAATCACCTAAACTTTATTAGTAAAATCTCACAGAATCACATTTCTTTTCTTTAATTTTTATAGAAAACTCTAAAAACTATTCAAATCTTCTAAACTCTCACCCAAATCTTTCAAAATTCCAAAATATTAAAATCCCACCAAATCCTCTAAAATACAAGTTCAATACCCCCTCTTTGAAAAATGTCTAGAGCAGTTGTGAACAAAATGTGTAGTCAGTGATGGTGAAGGTGGCAGTTCCTGGGAAAAGAAAAACAAAATACTATATGTAACTCCATGAACACTAAAGCTGGTGATAGATGAAAAACGCAACTATGAAAGTAAGACTGCAGAAGCACAATTGAGAGAGAGTAGCAAAAAATATGTCTAAAAAAGATCGAGATGAGGGATAGAGATGTTGAGAAGGGATACCATCGTCTCCAACAGTGATGTTTCCTAGGTCGCCAACATGTCGATTAGCATCCTCTGGGGCACCGTGTGTTTTACCATCAGGGTTGAAATGTGGACCTAGGAAAAGGAAAATGACCAAAAGTTTAGTATCAATTTCAATGACTGAGACGATAACAAGAAAAAAAACCCATAACAAGAACAAAAAGCTCATAAAGTTACCAAGCCAATCAAAATTTCCAGAAAGGTGTTCACAGAGGTATAAGAGTTACCAGTAGACAAACCAAATTTTAATGTACGTGCTCAGAGTACTTCATACTTTTGGCCGTGCCAAAGGATGAGAATCCTCGAAGACTTCACTTGTTGCATTGCAACTTCCACGGCCTTGTTCCACCAGTTAAAATTTGGATGTGAAGTGTTTATGTAATCCATCTGCAAACGGCATTGAAGAAATTAACACCACCAATGAAGCAATCATAACCTCCAGCACTAATAATTTAGTTCACAATTTAAAAGAATGTAATCAATCAAAAACGAGGAAATCACCGCTCAAGAGGAACCAAGATGAGAAAATATCAGTTTAGGCTCCTTATACGCAATACAACAACTCAAATGAAAACAAATTATTGGGAACACAATACAGACCACCATATCAATATATGTTTACTTTCACACCAACTAATTTTGATTGATTAAATTCCAAATAAAATTAATAATTTGTATAAACATAAAGCAATTTCAAACATGTCTAATTAAGTTGATTAAATTACAATTATGTAAAAAATAAATTGTCATGGGGGTTAAATCATAAAATTAAAAATCAAAATAAAATTATACAATCTTAAACACTATAAAAAAAAAAAAATTTTAAATCTAGTTATATTTGACAAAATTTACATACTCCTCCATCCATATTCCCATGATTAAGAACTTAAATCGCATCAAAATTCTTGTGCTGATTTATTAGCTAAAACAGCAGTCTCATGTAATTTTTAATGGTCTTTGTTCCATAATTGTCTGGCTTCTCTACTCTTGTAAACAATGATTATGTCAACGCAAACTAATAAAGTGATTTAGAAGGAAAAAAAAAAGAGTAAGAACTTAAATCGCATATTCGCATGTTGGATTATTTTGATACAAACACATAATATGTTTGGAAAACCCAAAGAAAACACACAAATTGCTTCAATTCATTACAAATTGACTCATACAAATAAATACCATGCATAAATGACTCACTGAGACTATCGGTGCTTAGCCAATGCAGTTTTTTCCTGAGCAACAATAGTTGTTAATTCATGACACGATGAGTCTAAGCTTTTAGGTAAACGACGATGCTTCATCAAGTCAACGATGCGGTTTTTCATGACGACTGTTTTTAGCCAACGGGTCTCGACTTCATCTTCTCGACCCATGCGGCTACATTGGGACGCGAATAGATCAAGTTTTTCAGCTCTTGTTCTTCCGTGTTCAACAAGTAATCAATCAGCGGAAGATGATGAAGATCTGCTAAAGTGAAGCTTTCGCCCGCCAAGTATGGAAACTAGGCTACATCAACCAATTCAATTACGTTTTTTAACTGATCAATATATATGTTTAAACACGTCTCGTAGAAATTTAAGGCCAGTTAGAAATTCTGTAACGGCCGTTTAACGCTGTTAAGTCTCGGGTTGAAATCTACTAACGATTTAAAGATAAAGTTTTATTTGACAACAATTTAATATATCGTGTATTTTTGTTCCAATTAAAAACTATTGGGTATTAAACGTCCAAATAAAAATAAGTTGAAGTTTTTTTAAGAAATTTTCCTTTTAAATTATTGTTTCGAAACTTAGCTATAAGACTAACAAAGAAATATATTAAAAATGTATTGAACATGTAATTTTTTGCAAAACCATAAAAAAACCGCTAGACCATTCAAATCCAAGATTTAAAATAAAATTATAGAATAGGAGACAAGATTAATACCAGAAAGTTTGAGATCTCCATCTTCGAGAACCGGGACTTCACCTAATGGCTGCAAAAATTGGAAGGAAATTAATGGTAGTCATTCATACACCTGAAGTTAAATCTGGTAGATGTAATAGTTAAGAGTTATGTATGAGTTTGTTTATACATTGAGAGTAGGGAGAAAGGTTTTGGTTTTGGATTCACCAGCAATCCAGTCTACGAATACAAGTTGGAAGTCAAGACCTTTTTCATTGATACCAAATTTGGAAGTCAAGACCTTTCTCGTGTAGCCGAATTTAGATAAAAACCTTCCACAGTGGAGCCATTTCTTTGTCCATGCACTAGCGTAGTTTTATTATCTAGTCCGATTGTGATATCCGTATTTATATCCATTATCACCCTTAATTTTCAAAAGGAGTATATATTAGAAACCTTTCAGCCTTCTAAGAGTTGCTTATGGAGATTGATAGTTGGATTATTAACTGTCTGTCAGACTCATTAACTCGATAACAACCAAAAGATGAGTTCATTAACAAAGTGGGAAATTTTTATTTATCTTAAACCAACTTGTAAACTGCAACTAGTACATTGACTTAGTTAACTGACAAAACAATTAATGGACTTCAACTGAATAGGCCCAAACTTATTTGGGCTTCTTACCTCACTTGTCGATACGACGACACCGTTTGAAGAAATGTCTTCCTTCAGACAACAACGAGTGGGATGACGTCATCTTTTCACTGCAGTTTCCAGTTACACGAGGTATCCTATAAAACATGGCCACACATCTGAAATTTAATAATGTACCTTTAGCTATACTAACTATATGTTTGGCATGCCTACATATATCAAGTATATGACATTATGTATTTCACATCATGGACATAAAAAATCGGTTAACCGTGTGATTTCCCCGACAACGACTGGCGTTGACTCAACAGAATCATCATCGGACAAAACTGAAACCCGATCCGGATTCCTGCGACCCAACTAAAAAATCAGACCCGGTGCAATTTTTGTTTTGGATCGATTTTTATTGGGCTTTTATATGTTAATAAAACAGGCCCATGATCGATTAATTCCATTGTTTTTGGTAAAAATGAGAATCGACGGAAACAGAAAAAGTTAAAAAGTTTTATCCTCAAAATCGAAGAAGTGTCGAAGAGATCCCCTTTTCAATTAGGGTTTTTACTGGTACGAAATGCAGTGAAATATTTGCTGGAAATCTAAATAAAGAAGGAATCGGCTGTTGATTCTCGTCCCAATGAGGTAAATTTGGATGTTTGCTGTTGATTTTTAACTTTTTTTATGTTGTTTTGAATAAGTGGGAACAAGTGGGAAAGTGGAGTTGTTGTCGGAAAGATTCTCCTTTATATGTTATTGTCGGGTTATCTCTGGTTATTGTCGAGTATTGTTGTCTGGCTGTGTGGCCTTAGTTACATTGTTTATAACAACATGTCTCGTTTGTCTCTGAATTATATATCATTTTTTGTAGTGAAAAAATCACAGTGAAAGTGAATTGCCATCATTCGGGCCAATTCACAACAGACAATGGAGTGTTGAAGTACATCGATGGAGTTATTGAAGTTTTTGAGGTTGATTCAGTGACAATTTTTCAAGACGTATTGCTAAAAATGCTTGCGAAAAGAGTCAACAACCTTGGGAGAATGTGGTACAAGCTACCATTCGAAGAAGTATCAGATAAGCAGCCTCTGTGGGAGAATGTTGATAGCAATAAGAATAAATTGGTGTCAAAAGGTCGTTGGATGGGAGAGGTGGACATCTTCTTTGAAAAGGCACATGAAGAAAAAGAAAAAGAAAAAGAAAAAGCCATTGTAGATGCTGAGATAGTTCTTCCAGATAATCAGAGTGGTGATGATAGTGAGGATGGTAAATCGGATGCAGGTTTATCCGAACCGGATGAGTCAGATGATGAAGATGAGATTGTGGACGATGATGCTGGTATTGCAGAGGAGGATATTCAAGTATTCAACAATGAAAATTATGAGGAACAAATTTCGGATGATGATGAAGTATATCCTGCAACGGATGATGAATTTGGCGATGAAGAAGAGCAAGCAGAGAGATTGGTTAAGAAAGGCTTACCTGATGGTGTGTTTAGTTTGAGGCAGGTCTTTTGTAGTGGAAGTGACTTTAAGAAGAACATCATCAGATACATTTTGAAGACAAGGCGTAATGTGGTGTATTCTAGGTGGGAGAAGGACAAGCTTGAATGTGTTTGTAAAGGAAAAGGGTGTACTTGGAACATTTATTGTTCTATAGAGAACCCGGTTGGCAAGTGGATGGTGAAGCGTTACAATAGTGAGCATCTTTATCATCCAACAGGAAGGTGTGAAACGATAAAGACTCCTATAATCGCCTATCTGTTCTTCGAAGATATTAGAAGAGATCTAGAGATGAGTGGTCCAGAAATAAAAGATGAGATGAAGAGGAGGTACAACATCATTATCTCACCAAACCAAGCTAAAGTTGCAAGAAGGAAGATATTTGATAAGCTGCAAGCTGAGTGTGATGAGCAATTTTCAAGGTTAAGGGACTATGAGCTGCAACTATGGACTAGCAATCTACACACTACGGTGGAGATTAATACGACTAATAGGGATGATGGCAGTGAGGCATTTCATCAAATATATATTTTTCTTGAGGCATTGAGGAGTTCTTGGAAGCAGTATTGTAGACCAATCATTGGTTTGGATGGTACCTTCTTGAAGAACGCTACGCAAGGGATGATGCTTACTGCCATAGGAAGGGACCCTAATAATCAGATATTTCCAATAGCATGGGTTGTAGTTGATTGTGAGAACAATCCCAATTGGGAATGGTTTATTCGAAAACTAAAAGAAGACTTGAGCTTGGGGTTAGGTGAGAACATCACCTTGATTTCAGATATGCATAACGGATTGATTCATGGTGTTGCTACGGAGTTGCCAATGGCAGAGCATCGTGCTTGTGCTAGACACATATATGGAGCCATCAAGAGAGATCACAAGACAAACATGTTGAAGCCATTGTTTTGACGAGGTGCAAGCAGTTACAACAAAGCGGATTATAAAGAAAATTTGGCTATATTCAAGGAGTTCAATCCGCAGGCTTATAAAACTCTACTATGAAAGGATCCAAGTTCATGGTGTCGAGCATTTTTTAGGGTTGGTTGTTGTTGTGCGGATACACACAACAATCACACTGAGTCGTATAATAGAACTTTGAAGATTGCAAGGAGGAAGCCGTTTGTCCAGATGTTAGAGCTTATAAGAAGGGATGTTATGCAAAGGGTTACGAACCGGTCTATCATTACTGAGAAAGAAGCTGCAAAATTCACAAAAAAGCAAGGAAAGAGCTGGAGAAATCTTGTGAAAAAGCTCAATATTGTGCATTGATTTCTAGCACTGGTGGAGAGTATGAGATTGTTGAATTTGGGATTGGATATGCAGTGAGTTTGAACAAGCATGAATGTGCATGCAGGAAATGGGATTTAACGGGTATACCTTGTCGTCATGCCGTATGTGCAATCAGAGAACTGAGTCTGGAAGTCGAAGACTATATATCAGACTACTATTTGAGGGAGAAATGGAAGGGAACATATAGAAGAGGACTGCGGCCTGTGAATGGAGTTAAGTTTAGGAAGATTTTGGAAAACCACGAATCGTTGCACCTCCTTATAAACGCCCTGCAGGGAGACCAAAGGGAAAAGCCAGGATCAAGGGACTAAATGAATCACCTCACAAAAAGAAGAGTGAGACAAAGGTTGATCGAAAAGGAAGAATAGTGCATTGTGGTTTATGTGGTGTACCAGGACGTAATTCACGAAAGTGTCCTCATGAGGTATTCGTGATGTCCATTTGATTTGTTTACATTTTGGTACATATGGATAATCAGTTGTTTTTGTTTTTTTTTTTGTCTCCGGAGAGTAGGGCAAAGAGAAGGAAGCTTACAGAGACGACCCCTCTATTGGAAGCTCAAGACCAATCGGAAATGGGAGCAGCATTGGCAGCCATAGAGAATCAAGATCAGGCGGCAATGGAGGCAGCATTGGTAGCCATGGAGAATCAAGATCAAGATGTTGTTGAAGTGCAAGATGTGTCATCGACAGCACCACAAGGAAGTCAAGTTGTTAGTTTCTGATTTGGTAACTGAGATTGCAAGGAGCAGTTATTTGGATATTAAAACATTGTCATTGGGTTTAATTGGGTTTAGTATGTTTATCTAAAACCCTTAAATCGGCTAAGCTTGTTAATTAACTGTCATTGGGTATTGTTGGGTTTCCTTTTGGTAATTTGTTTTATTAAAACATGACAGTAAAGCTTATTCTGTTGTAATCCTTGTACCATCCAAACAAAAAGGATTACATAGTTTAGTCATTACATTTCTAGCCATTACAGGACCAATCCTACAAATCAACTTCAAACATCAATAAAAACTACTTCACCTATCCAAGTATGATGCAAATACGATGAAATACATAGTCATTATTGAGACCAAACTCAACCAAGTACGATGACTCCAATTGCACATACAAGCAAGCCTGTCAAACACGTGATATAGATGTGTTGACGAGACACCAATGCTTCCATATCATCAATCTTCTTCTTCTGCAGCTGATGTGTCTCTAAATCACCCTTAAGCTCTATGATTGTTGTTGGTAGTTGACTGATTATCTTATTCTTCTCACTAATTTCTGCTTGAGCTTCGACCAATGATGTTCTCGCCCAGCCTTTCACTTCTTCTTCATCAACCCAACTAAAGTACTTACAATGACCATTACCACCTTCATACACACATCAAACAACTGCTAAATCAACATATCTACTCACCTCAATATTTTTCGAAATACAAGCAATACATACCTTGTACAGCTCACACCCGAGGAACCTTCGATTAGGATTTCTCACCGTTTTTTATACGAATATCTTCACCGGCAATCCACAGTGACAAACTTGCCCCACTCTAGTAGACCTGCTACTCATGCTACTAGAAGATTCCGAGCTTAATTCCATCTTTGTTGATTTGGGAAAAAATATGAGAAATTGGATTAATCAATCTTGGGCCTGTTTTATTAACAGATAAAAGCCCAATAAAAATTGATCCAAAACAAAAATTGCACCGGGTCGGATTTTTTAGTTGGGTCGCAGGAGTCCGGGTCGGTTTCAGTTTTGTCCGGTGATGGTTCCGTTGAGTCAACGCCGGTCGTTGTCAGGGGAAATCACATGGTTAACCGATTTTTATGTCCATGATGTAAAACACATAACATCATATACTTGATGTATGTGGGCATGCCAAACATATAGTTGGTGTAGTTAGGAGCACATTATTAAACTTGGGATGTGTGGCATGTTTTGCAGCATACCTCTTGTAGCTGGCCATCTTTTTTTCCGCAATGCTCTCTGTCTCTCTCTCCTCCTTATCTCATCGTCTCTGCACTTGTTTCAGAGATCATATTAACGAACGAATTCGGTGATTGATCGGTGCATGACGAGCGCATCAGAGCTGTTCTCTACACGAAGATCTCGTCCAGGTCGATCCGACCCGGATTTAGAATCTGATACTTCTTCTTATCGATACCACTCACACAATCATCATCGCCATCTCGGTACCCATCACCATAACCAACATCATGATTCTGACGGCTGTGATCTTCTCCGAAGACCCACTCCACGTCTCCGACGCTTCTGTCACCATACTGTTAAGTTTCCTTCCTCCAAAGAGTAGTTTCAATAGTCGTATGAATGTTTTAATGAATCTGATCCAATTTATTAAAATCTCGCCTAATATTTGAATTCAATAACGTAAACCTATTTGTGATGTTCAAGGCACCGCTCAGTATTTGAATCCTGACAGTAGTACTAATACTGAAACTCAGAGTGGCAGCTTTGTAAACCTAAGTGGATCCGAGAGGCTTCCTGGAGCTGTTCTGCTTGCAAGGGCAAGACTTTTCGAAAGATTGAGAGGTGTTTCTTTGTCTGGTAACAGGTCTGTAAAATTCTAGAGTTTTACTTGATGTGTGCACTCGAGTCCGATTTTAGTTTTTTTTTCTAAAGATGATTGCTTTCGGCTGATCACAATTCTGGTTTTGATTTGCTCTTGATTCTTGTTAGAATTGGTTAAGACTTTAGCGGGAACATTAGTATTTGTGGATTCTTGTTAGTTGGTACTACGTGTATACTTAACGATCTTTAAGGATCTTATTTTCACAACTTGGGGGTACTGAAGTTGTATGGTGTCAACTTTGTCTTTTTTTCTGATTCAGTCGAAGCAACAGAGTATCATTGGGAGCTGAGCAAAGGGAGTCCTCATTTCATTCTACAGATGTTGATCCAATTTTTCAACTAGAAGGGCTTCAAGTGACCAATGAATGTAACAAGAAACCGCAAGGTCTTACTCAGGATGCTATTAACTGTTTACACCAGCAAACTTTTAGCTCAGCCGAAGTTAAAACTGAGATGAGAGTGATGAGCTCATAAGAGTATAAGAGAGGTAAAAGAGAACACGTGCAAACAAGAATACACGTGAGAATGAAGCTGGAGTGAAGAAGAAGTTAGTTATGTTTCCATAACAAACTACGTTAGGACCTTTAGTATAAATAGGGGTTGTGGCATTCATTGGTGAGTCATGTTGAAGGTTGTGTGTTGTTGAAGCTTCTCCTGCGTGAGAAGGGAGCTTGCGTGCTCTGTTACGGTGTGATAGGTGATTGAGAACTGTAACTCAATCTCTATCAATTGGTGCGTTAGTGACAACCGATCGACCGAAATCGCAATCAGATGACCAAGATGATACTCGATTCGCAGTTGTCGCCGATTCAATCAGAGGTTTCGCCGGAGTCCGATGAAGATCCTATTCCGAGGAAAGACTGAGATCGAAGACGATGCAACAAACAGTGGATCAAATCCTGCTTCGTCTTCCACCGTTAGATACGAATCGCGATTCACCGGAGCTGTGATTGAAGGATTCTCAGAAATTTCACGATCAGGTACCAAATTCTTTCGCGGAACCACGCCGTAGTGAGTTAGGTCCTGGATCTCGTAAGAATTTGTTGCAAAATGTTGAGATGCCTGTGTTTCGTGGTGAATACATATATAGCTGTCTCTCGTGTGTGGAACAATACTTTCGCATTGAGAAATTTTCAGAGGTTGAGATATGGGAGTTCGTCTCTATACATTTGGCGGGTGAGGCATTAGCTTGGTATACTAGGCAGATTAACAACTCTAGATTTGAGAATTGGAGTCAGTTCAAATCCATATTGTTTCAGCGATTTGGTACTCCATGTATAAGAGGTCCAAGTATGCGTTTATTTTGCATCAAATAGAAGGGCACAATGGCTGAGTATGTGCATCAGTTTGAATATTTATCTGTCAAGTCACAGGGTTAGATGATCGTAAGCTTCAGGGGATTTTTATGTGTGGATTAACACAAGAAATGCAGGAAATGGTGCATGTGAAGAAGCCTCAAACCTTATCGGAGATGATTGCTTTTGCAAGGTCCATGGAGTCTAATGAAGAGGAATTGTGTCTGATTAGTGATTCGATTCAGAAGCCTGCATTGTACTGTCATGATGACTCAAAGTCTGTTCAATACCTTCCAGTGGAGTCACAGACGAAAACACCAGTTGTGGAAGAAATTAATGAGCAATTTGTTGCCTATGGAGAAGTTGTCCCGGTATCTTTTCTTGAGACTGATATATTGCAGCCTCCTGCCCACCAAATGTTTGCTCTCAGGCCTAAAAGACTTCGAGATAAGAGGAAGCTAAATTTGTCCCCCAAGACCTCGATGTTTAAGTTCAAAACTGCAGCACAGTATGAGAATGGGTGATATATCATGGTTTTTAGGTGTTTTTAGCCATGATATAAGTCTTATTTATAGAGTCTTTTTGGTATTTTTTAGAGTCTTTTGAGTCTTTATAGGATTTAACATAGATGGGAGCATAATGAAGCTAAATAAGAAGATTTGGAGCTTAATCAAGCATTGAGGCTGAAGTTACGAAGTTGGGAGACAAATTCAGAGGATGCATCGATCGATGCTACCTTAGTGTCGATCGATGTTGGACCAAAGAAGAAATCGGAAGTTTTCCCACAAGTTTTGAAGATTTACAAAGCTGCCCCAAAGTCTTCCATATTTGCATCATTAGTCCCTGGACGTTTTTAGGAATATATATAGGATTTTGATGGTCATTGTGGAGACCTAAGCTTTAATTTTCCTGCAACTTTTTAGAGAGCAACCCTGTGAGATTTTGAGAGTTTTGAAGAGAGAGATCTGCTTTGAGAGAAGAATTCTTGAACTCCCTTTTACTCTTTAAATTTCAATTGCTTATTATTCAGAAAATATGTTTTGTTCTTCATTAAACATGTCTGAGTAGTTCGCTTGTTAGGTTTAGGGTTATTCATAGGGTTTTTATGATTTATTAGATCTGTTATTTTTAGGATTTTTTATCTTTCTAGATCTTCATCTTAGGTTGTTCTTCATATTAATTCTTGATTGATCACCTAGAATTAATATCTAGGAAAATAAATTGATATGAGAATATAATTGATTTTCCTGATAAAACCTTTTGATGAGCAAAATTATTTCCTGCAAAGAGTTTTGATTTAATAATTTTGTTAACAATCTAAACTTGTTTTTAAAGCTGATTTATTACCTACCTAGAATTTTGCAAAGAGATTTGGATTTTCTGGTTTTAAATTTAGATAATATTTGCAGTGAGAATTGATTTATTTTACCAAGAGTTTAGAGTTCTAGATCTGATCTTAATTGCTTGAATCATAATTTATTGATTGATTTAATATTTCATAAATTCCTGAGAAATTCCCTAGGCCTAGCTTTTTAATTCTTTGAATTTACAACACTTTTACATTCTGTTTTGCATTGTATTTAATTTAATATTTTGATTTAGCATAATTAAAAGATTCATAAGTCTATTGTTTGATCTAGAGTCTCTGTGGATTCGACCCCTAGAGTATTACAACTGCAAGGCTGTTAGTATCATTAGGGTATTACAATTTGATCATATCAAATTTTGGCGCCGTTGCCGGGGACTCTTTTGATTCACCATTAGATTAACATCTTTGATTTTGTCTAGATTTTTATTTTTCTGTTTTACTCACACGCTTTTGTTTCTTTTCACTTGTGTGTTTCAGGTACATGCCTAAGCCTAGCACCAGGAAAAATCCTACTGGTCCAGTTGTTAAGCTTTCAAACCAAGAGTTAGGGCAACTAGAGCGTGATAACACAAAAGCAGCCAAGTCAGTGAAGATGGTCAAAACACTCATATTGAGACCTGATGAGGCTGGAGTTTTGAAGGATCAAGAGGGCAATGTGTACAACGAGCAAGGCCAGAAACTTGATGCTGAAGGACGGGTTATTCAGGAAGAACTCGTCGTGGCCGATGAGAATGCACGTGGCGTCGAGCGATGCAACGATGGCGTCGATCGACGCAACCTGGATGGCATCGACCGACGCAACCTTAGCGTCGATCGGTGCAATGCCAGGGCCGATGCGGATAATGTTCAGAGGCGACAGGATGACAATGGAGATCTTGTCAAGACTCTTGCGGACTTCAATAGGCCAGACTTATTCTATGAGAACCGCTCCGCAATTGTCCCTCCTCCATTCCCAAGGAATGATTTTGAGCTGAAGCCTGCCTACTTCGCTCTTGTTGGACAAAGGCCATTCCAGAACTTGCCGCATGAGAAGCCTCTAGACCATATTGAGCACTTTGAGGATATAGTCACCAGCATCAAGGCTAATGGAGTCACAGAGGACTATCTCTACTGCAAGCTTTTCCCCTACTCTCTTGCTGGGGAAGCTTCTCATTGGCTAAGGCAGCTCAAACCAGGATCTCTGACAACCTGGCATGACATCAAGGTGGCGTTCTTGAACTACTTCTATGATGATGCGATGTCTGATGAGCTGAGGATTAAGCTCTCTACCTTTAGACAAGGACCTGCTGAATCTTACAAAGCTGCTTGGTTAAGGTTCAAGGCATACCAGAGAGACTGTCTGCATCATGGGTTCTCAGAGGTGCAGCTGATTAGTATCTTCTTCAGTGGTATTGATTGGAGGTATCAGATGGCTTTGGATGCTGCTAGTGATGGGAACTTCAAGACAAGGTACCCAGATGATGCTGAAAATTTGATAGAGAGGCTAGCATCAAGCAACAGTACCAAGAATGCAGACTTAGAGCGGAGAAGAGCACATGAAGGTAATGGTTCAAATCAGTTTGCTGCGGTGAATGCTAAGCTGGATACAATCCACAATCTTCTTGTGGGAAAGAAGTCTGTTCATGTTGCTGAAGATGTTGAGACTTTTGAGCCAAAACCAGAGATTACAGAAGATGTCAACTATGTGAATGGAGCTGGGTATCAAAATCAGAGATTTGGTCAGAAGAATTCATTCTCAGGAAATCCAAACAGCAACTTCACAAGGACCTATGGATCTTCTTCTTACCAACCCCTCCCTCCACCCAATTCAGAAAGCAAGATGGAATCAATGATTGAGCAGATTCTTCAAGGTCAACAGAAGTTAACAGTAGACTTCTATGGGAAGATTGATTCTGCATACACTGAGCTGACTGGAAAGTTTGAAGCTTAAAACACTCATGTCAAGAAGCTGGAGAATCAAGTGATGCAGACTGTTGGGTCTGTTAAAAGACAAGAGAAACTTCTTTCTAGAAGAATAGAGAACCCCAACCATGCTTGTAATGCAATTTTGGTGAAGGAAGTAAACGATGATACGGTAGTGGATGTTGCATCGACCGATGCAGCTGCAAAGCACCGATCGACGCAACCCTCAGTGGTCGTAGAAGAGTTGAATTTGCGAGACAGCATCGACCGATGCAACTCAAGCATCGACCGATGCAACTCAAGCATCGACCGATGCAATGTCCAGGCCGAGAAGGAAGTTATGAAAGCTCCAATTCCAGTTGCTGAGAGAGTGTACAAGCCTAAAGTCCTTTTCCCTAAGCCTAGGAGGTCTAAGCAGGAGACTAAAGAAGCAAGATGCAAAGCTATGATGGACAAGGTGATGATAGAGATGCCTTTGGTTGATGCAGTGAAGTTTTCTCCTGGTATTAAGCGATATGTCAAGAGAATGGTCACCAATGGTTTGAGTCCTGAGGAAGGAGCATTGCTTACCAAGGATGTCAGCTCAATTCTGTTGAAGCAGCCTCCACAGAGAAAGAAAGAAAAGAAGCAGCAAATGGTTGTCTCACAGGAAGTAAGTGCAGTGATTCAAAGTAGGATTGCAGAGAAGTTACCAGATCCTAGAAGCTTTGTGCTTGATTGTTCTATATCTGCAGCACGGTTTGCTCATTCTCTTTGCGATCTCGGCTCTAGTATCAACCTGATGCCACATTTCGTTGCTGTGAGACTTGGGATGTCAGATTTCAAGCCAACTAAGATATCTCTTATCTTAGCTGATCGATCGAGAAGGATTCCTAAAGGTGTCTTGGAAGATATTCCGATTCAGATTGGAGATTGCATGATTCTCACTGACTTTGTGGTGCTGAAATATGACCAAGAGCCTAATGATCCTCTCATCTTAGGACGCTCTTTCTTGGCTACAGCTGGTGCCATCATAGATGTGAGGCAGGGACACATATCTCTGAATGTGGATGATTTGGTCATGAACTTTGAGATGGAAAAGCTAAGAAGAATTCCTACTATTGATGGTCAGACATTTTCTGTGGAGGTTGTTTCTGATCCGAATATAGAGCTTCATGAAGACATTACTGCTGGGTATGTCAAAGAGATGGAGACTGTTGAGAAAATTGCTGAGGAAAGTTGCAGAATCGTCGAAGAAACACGAGTTGCAGACCAAGCATCGATCGACACACCTCCACGAGAACGACCAGACTTGTCCACAACCGAAGATTCTCGAGTTGATTCCTTAGCTGCAAGTCCTAGACCGGTTGTAAAGCTGAAATCTCATCATTCTACAGCCAAGAACCCACAGGTAAGTCAAAGGTATGCATCTTCACCTAAATCTTCTCCTATCATCAATAAGAATTTCAAAGGTACAAAAACTATTTTGCAGTTAACCAAGCCACAAGATTATCGTAGAGCGCTTGCTTCTTCTGTTGATGATTTTGCAGGACTTAAAAGAAAGCCACCCATTCCTCCGTCCTGCCCTGCTCATGATCCTCACATCCTTGGCAGATCTCATGCACCTACTGCCTACACACCACCTTAGATGCAGAGGACATTCTCTCGGAAGCATTCATTGCCATGTTCCAATCCACCGGATGCCTGAAATCCGACACAGTCAAGCTAATGACTGAAAACAAGCGCTTAGTGGGAGGCAACCCACTCATAGGTTTTTTTTTCCACTTTGAGCCATTTTTATTCTTGCTTTGAGTCAGTTTGAATTTGTATTGAATTATGAACTTCTATCTATCATGTTGCGTTTAATCTTGTGTTTGAGTGATTCTTAGCAGTGCTAACATCCAAGGAATGAGAGAAACATAGATTGATCGCAGCTAACTCAGGAGTAATGTTCGAATTCTCTGCATCTACAGTGTGCATCGACCGACACACCATCAGCATCGGTCGACACAGAACATCCAGTTTGGTAACACGTTTTTGTTCACAATTTCAATACTTATTCATTTTTGTTTATTTTTATTCGCCAATCTCTTACTTGATAACACTGGGGACAGTGTTGTTTAAGTCTGGGGGAGGCAGTTACTAACTATGTTTTTGTTTTTGAAAAAAAAAATGTTTTATTGAGTCAAAATTTTGTTGGGAACTATGATTTTTCTTTTTAGTGTACTGCCTTGGTTGGTTAATGCTGCAAATTGAATCCAGAATCCGACTAATGAAAAATCCAAAGGCTGACCAGTGAACCAAAAATATCCAAATTTCCAACAGAATCCACAAAAGCCTGAGGTAATTTCTGTGCTTTTCTTTTTACCTCATCAAGGAGATTAATGTTCATCGAGCTTGACTCCTTGTTCATACCTGGCAAGTAAGATTTCAAAAGAAAAAAATGGTACTCCTCTCCCTTATTTAAAGTTTGAAATATTTTTCCTGAGAGCTTTGTTTAAAAAAAAAAAAGAGAATAAAAGATGAGATGATTTTGATCAGTTTAGAGAGGTAGGTAAATTACCTGTGACCTCATTATTCTACTCTTGAGTCAAATGATCACACAAAGCTTGGAAGTGAGGGGTAGGTAAATTACCGATGACCCCATTATTCGCCTACAACTTTGAGAAAAAAAAAGAAGAAGATAAAAATAATAAAGCAAAGCTCTAAGGAAGATTAAAAAGAATAAGTCTTGGGGGGGGAGAAAGAGTACCACATGTTGTAAAAGATATATCTTGCTTGTTATGGTATTGTACGGGAATGAGTCTAGAAGGTTCTTGACATTGATCAAATTGATGAGTCCCACCGATGAAGGCTTAATGGAGGAAGTAGTGGAATTTGGCTTGAATTTGGGATGCTATGAAAGTCAACGGAGAAGTACATGGTGGTTCGATTTGGATTTATATGCTAAGCATATGGATTATGGTTAGGATGATCATGGCATTACTTTAAAAAGAAAATGAGTTTCTGCGTTTTCAAACCTCTATACAGGTTTAAGTTTATGTTTTGATTGAGGGCAAGCAAAGGCTAAGTCTGGGGGAGTTGATATATCATGGTTTTTAGGTGTTTTTAGCCATGATATAAGTCTTATTTATAGAGTCTTTTTGGTATTTTTTAGAGTCTTTATAGGATTTAACATAGATGGGAGCATAATGGAGCTAAATAGGAAGATTTGGAGCTTAATCAAGCATTGAGGCTGAAGTTACGAAGTTGGGAGACAAATTCAGAGGATGCATCGATCGATGCTACCTTAGTGTCGATCGATGTTGGACCAAAGAAGAAATCGGAAGTTTTCCCACAAGTTTTGAAGATTTACAAAACTGCCCCAAAGTCTTCCATATTTGCATCATTAGTTCCTGGACGTTTTTAGGAATATATAGGATTTTGATGGTCATTGTGGAGACCTAAGCTTTAATTTTCCNCCAGGCCCTTGGGAGGAAGACATGTCCATATACTCCAGCGGTTTTGTTTTTCTAACGCTTGAGGGCAAGCGGCATTTCAAAGGGGGGA
>NC_025698.1:26223909-26224817 GCF_000633955.1 Camelina sativa | reverse complement strand
CCTGAGAAATTTCCTAGGCCTAACTTTTTAATTCTTTGATTTACAACACTTTTAAATTCTGTTTTGCATTGTTTTTAGTTTAATATTTTGATTTAGCATAATTAAAAGATTCATAAGTCTATTGTGTGATCTAGAGTCTCTGTGGATTCGACCCCTAGAGTATTACAACTGCAAGGCTGTTAGTACCATTAGGGTATTACAATTTGATCATATCAATGGGACGGCAGAACAAGTCACATCAGCCAAGGTTGCGGTTCAAAGGGATGTTGAGATGGGATTCAAGAAGCATGCCACAACTTCTTAGCGTGTATATGCAGCTCATGAACAAGAAACGTGAAAGAGAACATGGAAACAGAGTGTTCCTTATACACCAAACTTTTCTAGCTCTAGTTGAAATGGTAGTTCTTCATACGGAGGGACATAAACATGTATTGGGACAGTTTGGTGACACTCTTGATGAAGAAGATAGACTAGTGTTGCACTCTGATCTTGGAGATGAGGTCTTAGAATCAGTTAACTGGAGGAACGAGTGTGTGCTGCAAGCTAGGACTCCATTACAAAGAATTCAAATTTTGCATAAACCAGCTACTCTCTCCAGCCTTGAAATGGATTTTCCAAAGGATTTTGCATCAGGAGGGTACAATACGTTCTCAGGCGGCGTCACTTTTCATGGAGACCTTGCGCGATTTCTGATCATCTCAGCATGTGACATTGGAAACTCACTCTGTGTTGTTTGGCACCGATGGAAACAGAAAGAAACAGCAGCCATTGTGCCTTTTCAGCGGATACAGAGGAAGACTCCTAAGGGCTGCAAATTACCCTGCTCATTGTCACTCCAGGCCCTTGGGAGGAAGACATGTCCATATACTCCAGCGGTTTTGTTTTTCTAACGCTTGAGGGCAAGCGGC
>NC_025698.1:26218719-26221474 GCF_000633955.1 Camelina sativa | reverse complement strand
ATTGATAAGCTCATAAGAGTATAAGAGAGGTAAAAGAGAACACGTGCAAACGAGAATACACGTGAGAATGAAGCTGGAGTGAAGAAGAAGTTAGTTACGTTTCCATAACAAACTATGTTAGGACCTTTAGTATAAATAGGGGTTGTGGCATTCATTGGTGAGTCATGTTGAAGGTTGTGTGTTGTTGAAGCTTCTCCTGCGTGAGAAGGGAGCTTGCGTGCTCTGTTACGGTGTGATAGGTGATTGAGAACTGTAACTCAATCTCTATCAGAGAGATTATAGCATATGTTTAGAGAGTTTCACTAAAGACGACACGTTTATATCCACTCTTCTTGCTTAAACCCTTGGCTAAGAGCTTGTGGAGATTGTCCTTATTGCCGTAGAGCCATAGCTCAGGAATAATAAGACTTGTAAATAGAACATTTACCCAACTATAGCCACGTCCTTGTTTTAGCTCTAGACAACCTTAAATCGGTCTTGGAGTTTTGTCGCCCATTTGAATGTTTTTGGTTGTTGTTCTGTCACGTGTTTTTGTTTGTAACGGTTTTTGTGTGCCATTGAGCGTTGATTTTGTATGGTGTGAATCTTTTTAGTTTTCTTCTCTGAGATCTCTCTTTTAATGTCTTGTTGGTTATCAAAGCGACGTTTTTTTTTTTTTTACCAAATCTTGATCCAACAATTTGGTTATCCTTCTGAGTAACGCTCAACAACTTTAACGTTTTCATTTTCAGAAACTTTCATCGTCTCAATCAGGCTATGCGGTTACAGCGTTGTTTCGTCTTCCAAAACTATGTCATTTTCATACATCCATGTATGTTAAGCATATTGAAGTCGAATAATAAAAGATGCAATCAATATATAACAACTTTAACAAGAAAGTTGTATGTTCAAAAAAAAGAACTTTAAAAGAAAGTTAAGGCAAAAAAGAGAAGACTAGTTGTTCAAAAAGCTATTTTTTGCTACAAAAGCATACAAATATGGACCCATTTCTTCATAAATTCATAATCATCATCTTCAATTCCTTCCATAAAATCCCATTTATGTGTTCCTAACTATCACTTTCTTTATTGGGTACCTAACTCACCTCACTCTCTGGCCACTAAAATTAACTATACATACATTAAGAATGTTTCAACTTTTTTTTTATATCACATCAATATCATCATGTCTTTAACAACTTTAAATCTAATATGATTCAAATTCAAACAACTTGGAACTGTTTAGTCTGGTTTAAAACCAGGACATTTGATAGAAGATGGAGAAACTTACTTTTCCATTAATTGAAAATTTATCAACCAAAAAAAAAAAAATGAGACAAATTCATCACTTAAGCAACAACAATTCTCCTTCTCTTGTTGCCACCGTTTTTGCAAATCAATCCCATCACCTTACTCAAAAAAAATTGAAGGTGACAAAGAAGAAAAAAAACAGACAAACGAAAACTGAAATAAACCAGTTGTGTAATCAAACTCCTAATATGTAAGCTATTAAACAAAAGTGGTTAGTTAGTTTTGATTTCAAGGATTAAGGCTTGTTATAAGCATTACTATGCACAGATTGCATCTTCCCTACAAAACTCAGACGTCGATATGCCAAACCGGATTCTCGTGGAACCTTCCTTTCTCCAAGGCTGCTACTTTAGCTCTATGAGCTGTTGTTGCAGCCAACGCGATCGAGCTTTTCCCTTTCTCCTCTTGACCCGAGTACTCGCATGCTTCAGTTAACGAACCAGACCTAAGATCAGCAGGTGGGATAAAGCAATCTGGAGACAGACCAGGAACATCGAAAGCAACTTCTTCAATAGTCCATCTTTCCTCCATCTTTGTCCTAGTGTGGCTCATCGCCACTTCCCCAAATCTGAATAGGGTAACAACAGAGCGTCCAGAGTGAGCAATCATGATCCCTTCGACTTGTTTGTAATCGTCTAGAGACGAACTGATTGTAGTCTCCCAGTAAACAGCATCACCATCGTTAGATTGGATTCGAGTCAACTGAGAATCCTCGATTTGAGCTAAAAGCCCTGTTCTTTGGCTGAAGTAACCAAAGAGGATGTGTCTTACGATCTCTGCTGGTCCTTCACTCCTCGCCTTTAACGTTTCAGGGTCAGTGCATAGCTTCAGAATGAAACAATCTTCACCATTCACCTTCCTCTCTCCAACACACTTGGATTCAGCAAACATAGTAGCAGTAGTTCTCGGATCAAGTCCCTGATTGATCATTAAACATAATAAGATAACCAATGGATTGACTTCAAAACACATGCGGTTAGGGGATTAAACCTGAAGAGCACGGCGAAGAGGCCTGACGGGTCNAGCTGTTGTTGCAGCCAACGCGATCGAGCTTTTCCCTTTCTCCTCTTGACCCGAGTACTCGCATGCTTCAGTTAACGAACCAGACCTAAGATCAGCAGGTGGGATAAAGCAATCTGGAGACAGACCAGGAACATCGAAAGCAACTTCTTCAATAGTCCATCTTTCCTCCATCTTTGTCCTAGTGTGGCTCATCGCCACTTCCCCAAATCTGAATAGGGTAACAACAGAGCGTCCAGAGTGAGCAATCATGATCCCTTCGACTTGTTTGTAATCGTCTAGAGACGAACTGATTGTAGTCTCCCAGTAAACAGCATCACCATCGTTAGATTGGATTCGAGTCAACTGAGAATCCTCGATTTGAGCTAAAAGCCCTGTTCTTTGGCTGAAGTAACCAAAGAGGATGTGTCTTACGATCTCTGCTGGTCCTTCACTCCTCGCCTTTA
>NC_025698.1:26216495-26218045 GCF_000633955.1 Camelina sativa | reverse complement strand
ACGATCTCTGCTGGTCCTTCACTCCTCGCCTTTAACGTTTCAGGGTCAGTGCATAGCTTCAGAATGAAACAATCTTCACCATTCACCTTCCTCTCTCCAACACACTTGGATTCAGCAAACATAGTAGCAGTAGTTCTCGGATCAAGTCCCTGATTGATCATTAAACATAATAAGATAACCAATGGATTGACTTCAAAACACATGCGGTTAGGGGATTAAACCTGAAGAGCACGGCGAAGAGGCCTGACGGGTCCTTTAGCAGTGTGAGAACCAAGCCAAGGGGTATGTCGCCAAACGAGCTTCCCATTGCAGCCAGCACGAACCTTACTACCACCAACAGAGAGCTCAACATACCACATATCAGGATTCATCTGCCAGAGAACGAACCCTCCAGTTTCAGACTTGGTGGAGTTCCGGTTTCTAACAGTTCCAGTAGGAGTTTCAAGCTCTGAAGTGATCATCTTGAGCTTACCCATAGCATAAGCGTTTTTAATGGAGTTTGTTAACTTCTGACCACCACAACAAGCCGCCGTGTACTGTTGCAAAATGTACTGCGCGGATGATGTTTCCTACAAACAACACACCCACAGAAACACAAATATCACACAATAATACAAACAAAAAACTGAATTTTTATATTATTATAGTAAATCAAATTCATATACAACTCAAAATCTGAGTATTATATGAATCAAACCCCCACCAGATAATGACAATACTCCACCAACCAATCCAAAAAATCAACTAAACATTTAAGAAAATTTCAATAAAACAAGCATCACAAAAATGCCCATATTCTCAAACAAGATCTGGAGCCTAAAGATTTATTATGAATTCAGGGGATTAAAAACTTAAACTTTATGAATGAGAGACTAACAATGGGAGAATCTGTGATGGTGAGGTGAAGGAGATGAGTTGAGGAAGAGACGCTAATGGGAGCGAGAGGAGCTCCCATAACGCCGAGGAGAACCCTCAGATCAGACCTCCGAGAAGCCGGAGTGTTGGGAGTCACGGAGGGAGCACGTGACCACTGACCTTTGACCCAATGAGTAAGACCCGACCCGAGTCTTTTCGAATCCCCACCACCAGGAGGAGGCATTTCACCGTTATCATCCGGATCAGGACCTTCCATGACAGGTCTTAAACTACCGGATCTCCCAATCAACGGCTCCGGTTGAGGCAAGTAAAGACCTCCTCCGCCGCCGCCGCTGCAGCCGCCGGAGCTAGCGAGTAGTTTCTTTCTACCCCAGAGAAGAGCTTTCATATGTGTTGGGTTGTTATTTGANTCAACTAAACATTTAAGAAAATTTCAATAAAACAAGCATCACAAAAATGCCCATATTCTCAAACAAGATCTGGAGCCTAAAGATTTATTATGAATTCAGGGGATTAAAAACTTAAACTTTATGAATGAGAGACTAACAATGGGAGAATCTGTGATGGTGAGGTGAAGGAGATGAGTTGAGGAAGAGACGCTAATGGGAGCGAGAGGAGCTCCCATAACGCCGAGGAGAACCCTCAGATCAGACCTCCGAGAAGCCGGAGTGTTG
>NC_025698.1:26213698-26215473 GCF_000633955.1 Camelina sativa | reverse complement strand
TTATGAATTCAGGGGATTAAAAACTTAAACTTTATGAATGAGAGACTAACAATGGGAGAATCTGTGATGGTGAGGTGAAGGAGATGAGTTGAGGAAGAGACGCTAATGGGAGCGAGAGGAGCTCCCATAACGCCGAGGAGAACCCTCAGATCAGACCTCCGAGAAGCCGGAGTGTTGGGAGTCACGGAGGGAGCACGTGACCACTGACCTTTGACCCAATGAGTAAGACCCGACCCGAGTCTTTTCGAATCCCCACCACCAGGAGGAGGCATTTCACCGTTATCATCCGGATCAGGACCTTCCATGACAGGTCTTAAACTACCAGATCTCCCAATCAACGGCTCCGGTTGAGGCAAGTAAAGACCTCCTCCGCCGCCGCCGCTGCAGCCGCCGGAGCTAGCGAGTAGTTTCTTTCTACCCCAGAGAAGAGCTTTCATATGTGTTGGGTTGTTATTTGAGCGTGATGGGCTTGCGGAACGAGAACGTGGTGGTCTGGAACGAGAAGGTGATAAGCCTCTTACCACTTCGTCTCTCAGTGTTGAGAAAAACCCTTGCTTCTTCTCCATTTTTTACTTACAAAATGAAAATAAAAATGCAACCTTTACTCTTTCTTCTTCTTCGTCTTCGTAACTGAATGAAACTGAAAAACCCTAAAAAAAAACAGAGAAGCCGGAGAGAATGAGAAGAAGTCGGAGAGAGAGAGAGAGAGTTTGTTTTGACGATACTTTTAAAGGACCCAAGTGAGTGTGAAGAAGCGAGAGAGAGAGAGAGAGGATTGTTTTGTTGGTAAATGACTATTTTACCCTCTCTAGTGCTATTTTACAGATATATAAAACGCGGCTAAGTAAGCTGTTGTCATTGTCATTTTGTGTCAATGCGTTCGTTTCGTTACTTCGTTATCAACTTTTAAGTTTTTGCGATGATTTGATTAGTTTAGGTGTGAAGAGGCCTCAAATCGAGGTTACGACTTACGAGAATAGGAAAAAAGAAACCGTAGATAATGTGTTCGTGTTCATCATTTAATTCTGAAAAAATGTGGTAGAAGGATCAAAGGATGTGCCCATCATAGTAAACGTCAGTGTGTGTATTCGAAAGAGACTAATTGTGAGAGAGAATTTGACTTCGTGTGGGGTGAGGAGGGATTTGCAAGTGGCGCCGTTAAGGATGGTGTAGACTATTTTGCATCGTCTTTGATTTTATTTTATTTTTTTTTTTACAAAATTTTGTAACTCCTAAGAAATCAGTCAGCCTTTTACAGGGCATATCTTCGTGACAAGTTCCACAACTTCAATTTGGTTGAACTGGACATTAAATTTATACTATATATCTACGTTAGTTAGAGTAAAGAAGAATTTTTTGCTCAAGTCTTTGGAAACCTTGATAATGCCTTTAGATTCATGACATTTCTGTTCCAAACCTCTTATTTTCTTTTCTTGTTTTTTTTTTCTTAACAAAATTTCAATTCATTTGACAATCGATACCAAAAATAATACCATTAAATTTCTATCAATTGATACCAAAAAAAAAAGAAATGAAGAAATAATTCAATTCATTTGACAATTGACATTTAGCATTAATTTGCCGCAACCTTCAAAAATAATTAATTCTTTCCCCTAAAATTAGATGAAGAGTTAAAACTTTTGATACAATGCCGTTACGCTACTAGAATGTGTCAATGTTTATACTTTATACTAACTCTATGAGTATGACCTAATTATAGTATCATTTAAGTGAAAATAGACCAGATTGACACAAAATTTGAAAAATATTGCTAG
>NC_025698.1:26190676-26213598 GCF_000633955.1 Camelina sativa | reverse complement strand
AATCTAGCAATTAACTGCTCAATTTGGGTTAAACTAGTAATTCTCCCATCATTTAACTCATTATTGTTTTCTTTATTGAGTTTTCTTCTATCTCGTGAACTAAATCTCATCACTATCATCAAACAAACTTTCTTGATCATTAAAGATACGTAGACAAACGTTGTTTAATGAGTCCAATCATATCATCTTATAATCCTTCGTGTCAAGTAATGAAGGATAAAATATGTATATGGTAAGTGACTTGGGAGTATTAATCAATTTAGTAATATACAAGTTCTTCAATTAATACAATGTTAAGATATCGGTTATTTAGGGTAAGTTTATACATTGATAAAATACACAACAATGTTAAAGTTCAATTAATCCGGTGATAAAATCGAAGTTATATAGGTTATAAAACAAGAAGGTAGGTTAATAAATTATAATTGGCCAATGTGATTGATAGTTTAATCACTTTGAAACATGTGATTAAAGTTAAACTAAACTTAAACAAGATACCACGTGAATATCTTCGAGGTTCTCGCTTCTAACGGTCAATAGAGCCGAGAAACAAAAGAAAACACACACACACACAACCTTCTTCTTTTAACCAAATTAAAAAAGAAAAAGAAAAAAAAAACTCATTAACGTATGATTTCGATTGTTATTAAAAGTGGTTACAGCTAAGTTATGATTCGTATTTAACAACATATATAACCTTTTGGTCCAACAAAACTATTGCTATAAAATATATTCATCACGACATGTCTCCCCCAAAGCCAAATAAATTAGTAGGGACTTTAGTGTGCATGTGTGATTCACCGATTCTTAAAACGATGTTACTCAATTACACTCGAATTGTCTTTTGACTCCTAAACCTTAATAAACCCTGACTAAAAGAATATGTCTTGACGATCTTACTTTTACAGTTGATTAACCCACAGTTACCCCATTCATAAGCAATGAAAGATGTGTCCATTTTCCCAAAAGAAACAATGAAATGTGTGTTACTACTAGGTATTTGTTTTCCTTTTCTTACGTCAAAAACTACCCTAACTATATTAATATTCCAGCTAGTAATATACAAAATGTTAACTCATTTATTTCTTTTTTTGATATTTGAACAAATAAAAAAATGGAGTAATTTGATTCTCTTCTTTTTGGGGAGGATAATTGCAAATACATTCTGGTAAGAGATTTGTAGATTAAAAGATGGAATATTGTTTGGTAATTTCCACTTTCCATTGCATTTAAAAGTCAGTTACATGCATGCTTATATTATTTGATCAATAGAATTAATAGCATATTAAAAAATATTCCCTAGCTCTTATTCACTCACTCTTAATTACCAATCAAAATTTGCCATGTAATCTAATTGCACAATTATCTAAATAAAACAATTAAGACATATATATCCAAGATCTCACCATTTTCATCAATATTTATACGAGTATTTAACATATATAATTGTCTTTGTTGATGAATTAACAATAAAATATTTTGGCTAGTTGGTAGTGTTTAGTTGTTATATTGTTGAGGTGGTGGGTTCGAAATGGCATTTTGGAAATTGGTGATTAAAACGTTCTAAATTTGAAAGTTGGTGATTTTTTGACATTTTTTCACTCTTTATTGGCCCATTATACAAATAATGTTTTACTGGTGTATTTGATATATAATTTTAAAAGATTTGGTGGCTGTTTTAAAACCCCATGTTATTCAACTAATAATTTTCAAATGTCTTACCAAATCTTATGTTATTGAACGCAAAATTATATAAAACTGATTGAAGTCACTTAAAATCTCATGTTAATGAATCAACAATTTATAAAACTAAAACAAATCTATTGTGATTCAAAATATATTTTCTTTTTGAGAAAGTTGTGAAAGGATTTGAGTAGATTTTTACATCCACTTTTACTCAGAAACAATGATTAAAAAATTCACACCTATATATGTGTTTTTTTGGAGATACTTCAATATAAAGTTGTGTATTGGATTAGGAATTTAAGAAGATTGTATGTAGGTTTATAATAGTTGGTGAAATTTAGGTGAATTAATTTAATTTCAGGATATCTAGGTGATTTTAATGAGATTAAAAGTAAGAATTGAAAATTTGTTGATTATTTGGTTAGATTTCATCTTTAACTCTATCTGCTTGAAGAAATTAATCGGTTGGTTTAAGGGCATTAATCGACCAAATTTATCAAAAATTTTGGTTTCAATTTTGACTTCTAGATTTGAACTGGTCTCTGAAATCGGTCTCTCCATTTAATCATCGTGATATTGCTTTCTTCTGTTCTTTTTTTGAGACAGAAGAGAAGAAAGAGAGCTTATATGAATTTTGGAATGACGTTCTCTCTTCACACGCGGCTGCAGACCGTTATTTTCTTTTTCTCTTTTTTTTTTTAAATTGGTTAGAATTCTGAAACTCAATAAAAAAATAAAAAATAAATACAATGAGTAGTTTATATTTATTTTAAAGAGTTATATTAAAGAAAATTAAGTAGCTTTTTTGTTTTCTTTAAAGTATTTGCTACTTTATTGTTTGTTTTTTTTGGTAGGATTTTTAGTTAAAAAATATGTGATTTTCAATACCGTAAATTATAAAATGCTCAAGAAAAAATTTCCGGTTTGGACCACCATTTTTGTTAGAACAGCCCTGATTACATACAATATTGGTGTATTAATTTATTTATCAATATCATTACAAATTTTGGAGCCTCTATTGTATCATGTTTTTTGGTTGTGGTATCAGTAAAAACTTCTGAGCCAACCAACACCACACCGCATATCCATTAAACCAATTGGTTAATAACCATAAATTTGAACATAAAGGTCATAGAGTACCACAATGTCGTCGCCACCAGTACTAGCTAGTCTCTCACCAGATCCTGACCACTTGAGACCACAAACCTCTCTAGTGTGACCTCTGTAAAATGCCACGACGTGTGATATGATACGCACATCGTTGTTGATGATCCTTCCGTGGAATTAATGCTCCACTTGTCAGGATGTGGTTGTTCCACATAGATTTCTGTGTTTTGCATTTTTGCATCGAAAAGGTTCAGGCTTTCAATGGCTTTCTAAACTGAATTAAACATACAAACTGAGTTCAAAAGATACAACTGGAACACTTGAAAGCAACACAAGTCTTCAAAAGATACTAAAGCAAAAAAATTCTAACACATGTGAGAAATGATCATTTGATATTCTACTTGCATTTGACTGCCCCAAAACAACCTCCAACACGCCTAGATCAAACTATCTTCTGCGATATTTCTCTGTTTTTCGGCTCTCCTTTCTTTTAACCATGCCACATCTTGTTGTGCCTTAATAATACGCTCCTCTATTGACAATGTCAGCGCCTTCAGCTCTTGAACACTCTTTCTAATGAAAGCACTATCAACGTCAAACAAACAGTCTTGTCCCTGGCTTCCTTCCCGTACCGCTATGTGAGTGTTTGACTCCTCAGATGGGATCAGGACCTTATTCTTATATGCTTTGCTTGTTTCATCTCCATTAGTGCATCCAGAGGCAAAATTTTGATGAGGGCTTGGATCATTGTTGTCTGCATTTAATGCTAGCTCCTCTAATGCAAGCTTTTTCTGGATCAAACTGTCATCATCAACATCATCATCTACCTTGTCAGCTTCACTACTGCACAACCTCTCATCTGAGCTCGCCTTTTTTCCTGCTATGATACCATCTTCTTGGAGTAACCGGTCCGGTTCCTTGCTGCAATCATCAATCATAGTCATCTTCTCTGCAAAGCTACCATGTACATCAAGCTCATCGTCACAGGTTTGCCTTGTCTCTGGTGGTGACACAAGGATATTAACTACTACTTCTCGATTAGCACCAAGAGGCGAATCTGAAGAGTTGATTTCATTAAATGGGCTTGGAACCATCGCTGCTTTGTTTACAGTCTCTTCGTTCCTTTGTTCTATTTCTGGTGGTGGTAAGGTTTCATCTCCATCATATCTTATCGAAGCAAACTTTTGACAAGTCTCCGAATCATTGTTATCCGCCTCAAGTCTACTCTTTTTACCAAGCGGTTCAGAAGCAAAGGTGAGGCTATCATTGTCTAATCGAACCTGTGTCTGGCAAAAACCTATATCATTTTCATCGTTCTTAGGAACTCGCTTCATGTTCTTCCGTCTCTTGTCACGAGCTAGCTTCATATACTTGTGTTTCTTGTCACGAGCTTGCTTCATGTACTGGCGTCTCGTCTTTGTTGATACCGTAGCTATCTTGATTCCACCAACAGGTCTTGTTCTGCTTATCTTAGAGCCAGAAGGAACAAGACTAGTATCATCACCTTTGACGTTTCGTGCTTGCAATTTTAGAGCTGTTTCAACAAGCTTCGTCGCGTCTGAAGAACATTTGAATTCTAGAAACAACGCCCTTCGCCACTCACAGAACATTTGAGTAACACGAGGTATTGCAGAACGGGAAGGAATGTACAATGTCAAATCATCAATAGGCTTATCATAATCATTCCAAGCTGCCTCCTTCGAGAGGTTGCTCCGGTTAATATGAGAAGGAACATCCTGAAGCATCCCGAACTGTAAAGCCACCCGGTTAGGAAAGTAATGCTCCACACAGTCAATGCCAACAAGCTCAGACACCTTGATGCAACGAGCAAAAGACAAATATTCATCATCAAGACTGGGACCAACAGGAACTATCATCGCTTCTTCAGGGTAAAACTGAGGAAACTCCCAGCATTCCACAGCTTGTGTGTATGGACGCAACTCAAAACTGACCATCTTCGAGTTGTTGTGAATCTCCCTTGCATTGCTTGTAACCTGTTTCAGCTTATGTCAACGGGCCAATCTTGGCTCACCCTTTTGCATTTGATTAGGTTTTGGCTGTAGTTCCCTGAATCTCTCCCATGTCCAAACTTGGACCAATTTAAACAAGGCAGTCAGACCAATCTTGAGGGTAGTAGTCGACTCCTTGAAATCTGTTATGTAGTTTTTCAAGAGACTTAGGTCTGCATACAAGTGTGCAAGAACAGCAGTAGCAAGAGCAATCCTAGTACCCCTTGAAAGATGAATAGCAATTGGAAAAACCTCTTGACAGACATGAGGGTAGCGTGATGGCAGAACGAAATAACTAAGCCACAAGACAAGAAATGCTACATGTTCATACTCATCGTCTCTATTCATGAATCTCTCCGTCCATGTCACTTGTGTTACAATACTGACATGACCTTTGCGTTTAATCGCCAACCATTCGCTGTTTAGCTTTTCCATAACCATCTCTCCCGAGCTATCCAGAGTAGCAAAAACAGGCAAACCCAAAACAGAGAAACCTAGAAGCACCATAACGTCTTCTAGTGTTATGCTTGCTTCACCCCAAGGGAAAAGGAAGGTTTTGGTTTCAGGACACCATTTCTCAGCGATAGCCAGAACAAGATCTACGTCTTTAGGGATTCTGACTGTGGATGCCATGATTGCTTCAAAGATCCAAGCTTTTCTCCAAGTGTGTTCGTGCACATCCGACATCTTCTTAACCCAAAGCTTGAAATCTTCGTTCGCAAATCTCCAACCATAGAAAGAAACACCCATAGACAGAGCCTTTGACTGAGAACAAGGAGCTGAACCACTTTGACTAGGACCCATAGCCTCAGACCCTTCAACGGAGGTGGTAAGACATGGTTTTAAAAGTTGGGTTTTTTCCCTGCTAGATCTTCGAGCAAGAGCAGAATAAGTTGATCTCTTTCCCACGTCAGAGGACGGTTCTTGAACCTCATCAAGCATGTCATTGTCGTTATGTTGAGAAGACATCTACAAAACAAAACCTTTTTCAAACTCACATACGCATCTACGCCAAATCCAACAGGAAAACAACTCAAAAATTTATGCCTTTTTGTTAAACAATTTCTAGCTAGGGGTCTACAAGGTAAGTGCCTAAAATGGTTCTGTAGCGACTAAGACCTCATCACAGAATCAACTCAATAACAATCATTCAAACTCGTCTTAACCTCTGTTTTTTTCGAAATGCTACTCCAAAGTCTACACAAACACAAGGACAAACTCATACAACATAAGACTCACTGACTCGATTCTCCGAGACCTAATCACACAAAAGAACCTACGCGAACCAAACTCGAAGTAAATACTAAGTTAAAAAAAAAAAAAAAAAAAAAAAAAANGCCATACCTTGTCAGAAGATGTCACAATGTCGGAAACGGAGTCGCTTAACGGCGCCGGAAAAGATCAAGAATCGTCGGAAGTCGAGTCAGTGTAGCTGCCGTACAAGATTAGAGAGATATTGGGTTTCTCGAAAAGAAGGAAGAAGCAAGCAGTACAGAAATTGAGAAAGTAGGGTTTTTTAGATAGGGCGAAGAAGATAAAAGATAAAAGTTTTGGTTTTTTATCTCATTTTTTTGTTTTTTTTATTGAGTGTTTGAAATGAGCAAAGGAATGATGAAGTGATGTTGCAGGAGGAGCTGATGGAGCAGGAATGGGAACAGTTTCTTTTTAAGGTAATTTAATTAAATCATTAATTGGAAAATAATAAACTCATCAATAAACAAAATATTTTCCTATTCTTTAAAATCATGACACATTTGAAGTGTGTGCTTGACTGCTTGTATAAGATGTACAATTATTGATTCAAAAGCAAAAAAGTATTGATCCAATGCTTATATACACCATCAAGCTTGGTGTCTTTATAAGTCAAATCAGGTCAGCCATAGAGAACAAAGAATCAGACAAAGAATATACTTCCTCTGTCCCACAAAGATTGATGTTTTAGGATATTTTTTTGTTTCACAAAAATTGATATTTTGTAAACTTCAAGAAGTAATCATTGAAAATATTTAAAATTTTGAATTGTTATTGGTTTAAAATTAAATAATATATCTTTAGTCAAAGAAAAAAATATATTTAAATTCAGTAATTATTGTTTTGTTAAAATGTGTAAAAAATTATAAACATCAATCTTTGTAAGACAGAGGAAGTATCATCTTCTTCATACATTGTAGTATTGAAAAGAAGTCACAAGTCTTGTAGGAAAGTAGGAGATAAAGATGATGAATTAGTTTGAGACAAGGCATGAACATTAGTTGCAATCAATAGTGTGTGGCTTTCAGTTCCGAAGATTATGAATCTATTATCAGTAACTGACTTTTCTACTACATTATGCAGCTCTCTAATAAATAATTCTCTCGAGCTATGCCAATTGAAATGAGCCAATTTCTTAATAACGATAACTAATTATGTGCCATCCTGACTCAACAACCGTTCTTCCCTCTTCATTTTGTATCCATAAAGACTTTGAGAAAAAAACTAACGGGGTAAAATTAAAAAAGGCAAGGGTATTTTATCTTAATATGAGTTATAGATGAGTTACGTCCATATTAACATATATATATTGATGTTACCTTTTATCACACAAAATCAAATATATTACCTGGAAACCTTATACGTTTCTTGTAAATGTTTTCACAATCACATATTAGACTTTTAATATTATTTATTAATATTTTATAAACTTGATAGTAAGTAATTTTAGATATGGACTTCGTCCCCAACTTTTTAGGAGGCCCAAACAGAAAACTCTTAAGAAGATAAGGGTCTGAAGTCATGGATCTGGCCCATCTGGCCGCAGGGATAAAATCGTCATTTGCAGAAGTTACAGAAAGAATCCTAGGTTGATGGCCCACTATAAATACCAGATGTCATTGTCAGAGCTCTGGATCCGAAATCTTGGCAATCAAAGAGAAAAGAGCAATTATTATCGTATTAACTGCGCTTAGATCTTTGATTGTATTTTCCGTAAACTCTCACCTTCAATTCTTCGTTAATAAAAGGACCAACTCCGATTTATCCCCATTAATATTCTTATTATTTATATTGTTGATTTCATACATCAACAATTTGGCGCCCACCATGGGGCCAACAAAATCCTTTCTTTTGACAAACTCTCGCTCGATCTCGCACTCTCAATCTCGCAATTCTCGCTCAAGCTCGCCACTCTCGATCTCGCAACTCTCGCTCGAGCTCACAACCCTCGATTTCGTACTCTCGATCTCACAACTCTCGCTCGAGCTCGCAACCCTCGATCTCGCACTCTCGATCTCACAATTCTCGCTCGAGCTCGCAACCCTCGATCTCGCACTCTCGAGCTCGCCACCCTTGATCTCGCGCTCTCGAGCCCACAACAATGAGGATGAAAATTCTTAAGTACGCCATTGTACATTGCCCGTCGTCGTTCCATGACTCCACGCCATCATCTGCGCGATTCTCCTACCACCCTCGGAGGTATTTCACGAACACCCCTTTGGGCCCGCCATCTCCATGACTTACGAAACACGACCACATCAAGCACGCCTCCGAACATCCAACAAAGACAAGCTATCTCGCCATCACGCCAGTGTCGTATGCGCCCTCACCATGTCAAGCACTTGCAAGACCCTTACGCGTCACGAGCTCCCGTGTACCTCCACTCCACATCGCGGATCGACCACTTCTAAAAGACACATATGACCTCTTCCAAGCTGCACCTCGAGTCATCAAGCCAAGACTCTTCGTGGCGCTACCCGAATCCAGCGCGCCTTCCGTTTTTCGCCCTTCAAAATCGCACATCTTGACTGGTACGATTCGTCATGCAAGTACGCGCCTAAGCTCCGGAGCTACACTATAATTTTTTTTTTTTTTAAAGAAGTTTCACAAAGAAACACTCATGAGCAATATATCGACTCCTATGCTGACGCCCTGGCCAGGCGCACAATCCTAAAACGCGCTCTGCATGGGTGTAGTTGTGAAATAATCCACGTCCTTACTTCGGTAGGATATTTTAAGCCAAGCCCAGACTCACAATGAACTAGCAGGAATCAGAGTGAGTATGCCGAGACCTCGACTCGCACACTCTCGCAATTCCTGCATCACCCACAGGGTAAGCCGGTCATGCGTACCGCACATAATACCGTACGACAAGCCTGTCTTGTCTAGTCAAGACGTTTCGGGGAACAACATTTCGAGGATAAGCCATGAGACGTCCTGCACTGCAAAATATGCCCTGTACACAACAAAAACGTCGCTTCTCTATTTTGAAGATAACTTCACATTCATATAATGTGAATAACATCGAAACCAAAATCGGCAATAATCAAACTTTGCGCGAGAGTTACCAATAAAAATATGAATTACCAAGTTCATAAAGCAACCAAGTTCGCAATAACAAAAAGAAAAAAATCCAAAAAAAAAAAAAAGAACAAAAGCAATAAACGATAATACAAAGACGCGTCACTCTTGAGCAGTCTCGTTGGCACCTCTGGTAGCATACTCCAGGAAAGGCTCGAGATCATCTTCACGAAGCGGCGGCACCACAACCCCATCCACCTTCACATGGAACTCTCCTTGACTAACAGCTCTACGCCTCATATCAAGTCACTTTACGCCTCATATTAAGCAGCTCTACGCCTCGTATCAAGTCACTTCACGCCTCGTATCAAGTCACTCCACGCCTCGTATCAAGTCACTTCACGCCTCGTATCAAGTCGCTTAATTCCCCGTATCAAGCTTCGCGCCTTGTACCAAGCCGCTCCACACCAATACTCATTACAGGCTCAACAAATCCAAGGCTCCGATGAGAACAAACGAACGAGACGAGGCACCGAGACTAGCACACCTTCAGACATTACGCGTCACCGATCCAACGCGCCAGAGCCTTGAATGTTTCACAAGTCTCCAAATCAACAAGCCATTGCGCAACGACCATCATCACGACGAGACCTTCGTACCTTCAATCATCATCACACGTGACGATGGAGCCACGAGATCCGATCGACAAACACGGCTACACAAAGAACCCTCGAAACTCCCGCTCAAAATCCACCACACCTAGAAAAAAATGTGCAATGCACTATTCATCCCAGAACTCTCCGGATGTCTCGAAAAACGTTCGCAACGCATTATTCATTCCGGATGTCTTGAAAAACATGCGCAACACACTATTCATCCTGGAACTCCCCGGATTCCTCGAAAAAAGTGCGCAACGCACTATTCATCCAGGAACCTTCTGGAAGATCTTCAAGCTCTTAAAAAACTTCTGTTCACTCTGCAAGACGGACCTAGAGACGTGGAGTTGCACCCGACGAACTCAAGCAAGCCATTGCTCATCGGACTAGGGGGGACCATTGTTGGATATGGACTTCGCCCCCAACTTTTTAGGAGGCCCAAACAGAAGACTCTTAAGAAGATAAGGGTCTGAAGTCATGGATCTGGCCCATCTGGCCGCAGGGGTTAAATCTTCATTTGCGGCAGTCACAGAAGGAGCCCTAGGTTGATGGCCCACTATAAATACAAGATGTAATTGTCAGAGCTCTGGTTCCGAAATCTTGGCAATCAGAGAGAAAAGAGCAATTATTATCGTATTAACTATGCTTAGATCTTTGATTGTATTTTCCGTAAACTCTCACCTTCAATTCTTTGTTAATAAAAGGACAAGTTCCGATTTATCCCCATTAATATTCTTATTATTTATATTTTCGATTTCATAAGTCAACAAGAAAAACATTTTCTATTACGTATTCTTTTTGACTTTGTAAAATTGTTTGCATTTTTTAGAGATGGGGGTGTACATAATATTACAAAAATTAGCGACTTTGAAAGTTTTGTTTTTGCAAAAGCTCTAAGAAAACTTAAAAATCATGATTTTATTTATTCAGTTATCTATCATGCATATAAATCAGAGCCAATTTTATATTTTTAAGATCCATACACACAACTTCCATAACTAGGATCTGTAGCAGCAAGTGTGCCTGTATTTTTAAAACTACACGCCTTCATGATTTGACCATGGCTCTGGTAATAAGCATTCATCACAAACGATGCATGATTTACAAGAGTATCGGGGATGAAACAGGATCCCCCTGGTTGGATTGGCCCACAATCAATATTATCTTGTAGCTGCTCATTCGTGGCGGTCAGAGTTGCTATACACCATTGTGTGGAACTTACCACATAGAGATGGTTGATCATGATCAAAGATAGAAAAATGAAAAGGATTGTCAAAGGCGATGACATTTTCATAACTGTTTAATTTGACTAGTTTCTTCTTCTTCTTCTTCTTCTTCTTCTTCTTCTTGATATCTATGTGAGTGTATATGTGTCCATATTTATAAGTATATATGTGTCTTTATATAGTATATATAACATAATAGAAATTCAAAGATTTAAAACCTTACTTAGGTTAGAAATTTATATGTATAAATTAGAAATCTGACTTTAAGTATATATATGTCTTAATGTTGTAAAACACTTGGAGTGGACTTCCATAACCGGCCCATTACTTATCCTATTGTGTAAGGCCCAACAGCCATGTGTAAGGCCCATGGCCATATCATAGATGGTTTAGGTTTAGGCTTTGCCTTCTACTATATATATGTAACCTCATTCGATTATCAATAATAAGACCAAGAGAATTACTTCATTCGATTCTCTAGTTTACAACACGTTATCAGCACGACTTGCTCTAACGTCCAACTGAGTAAACCCTAAAACCCTAAAACCCTAAAACCCTAAAACCCTAAAACCGCCGCCGCCTTCTTCCTTTGTTCGTAGTTAAACTCGGCGATCAGTTTCTGTTCGTGGTTCATCCGTGTTCGTGGTCCGCTGCTGTCCGGGGTGAGTTCTGTCCGGCGGTCCGTTCCCGTTCGTGAAGCAGCTCCTGCTCGTGAATCGGTTTTCCTCCTATCTAGGCCGAGGTTTGTGGTTCGTGATCAAGGGAAAGTCTGAGGTCTTTAGCTCCCAGATCAAAACCGGTCAGACCCCTTTTGGTGTTAAGGTAATATCGAAACTTATGGAACCATATAATCGAACTTGATCTCTTAAATCTATTGGAACCCTAAAACTTATAAGTACACAATCAAAACAAACAAGTTCATAAGCTTTCAAATCCCTAAACTATAAAACTTTAAAATCGGATGTTAGGGTTGATAGATTGATTGTGAATTGAACCATACACAATTATATCAAGATTAAAATTTGGTTGATTGTTTTGATTGCTTGAAACCTTAGAACCAAATTCTAAAAACCGAATTGCTTATACTTAAAAGTTTAGGGTTGTTTGAATTAATTGTTTGTTGCATTAGAACCCTAAAACTAAACTATTAAATCCGAAATTCATAGAAGAAATTTAAATCTAATTGTTCTTAGGATTAAATCCGATTTAGGTGTTTGAGAAATTCAAACCCTAAAACTAAGAATTTAAAATCGGAAATGATTATGTGTTTGCATAAAATAAATTTGGATAATTTCTAAATTAATTATAATTATTAACTTAAAGGTTTAAGAAATATTTCCTAAAATATTTTGTTATTATCCAATGATTAAGAAAAGGAAATTTCCTAAAACTCAAAACTATTTAAGAAAAGGAAAATTTCTAAAACTCAAAACTATTTAAGAAAAGGAAATTTTCTAAAACTCAAAACTACTTAATAAAAGGAAATTGTTGCATGCTAGTTTCTATCTAGTTTTGTTTGTTTTCCATGCATACCAAAACCGAAAAATAATGAGCAAAAGGCAAGGCATGTTTCGGTCTCAAATACCGCATGACCTAAGGTATGTTTCGGTCTCAAATACCGCATGACCTAAATATTTATTGCATGGATCGGTCTATTATTACCGCATGCTAATGATCGGTTGTCTATTTCTGTGTTATGCAGATGGCAAGGCTCAACAACTTAGACTATGCCGCCTTGAATGCTTCTAGAGACAATTACTTGCAATGGGCATTGGACACTAAGATCATGCTAAAGTCAAAGGACTTGTTTGAATGCATTGAGGAAGATTTTAACTGTACTGACAAGTAAAGTACAAGGCCATTATGCATATGCGCCATCACCTTGCTGAGAGTCTCAAGAATCAGTACCTCACCATAGAAAATCTTCTTGACCTTTGGACAGAGCTTAAACGCAGATACGGACACCAACAGACGGTGCTCCTACCAAAGGCTCCATTTGATTGGAAAAACCTAAGGATCCAGGATTACAAATTCGTGGATGAGTATAACTCAGAGCTTTTTAGGATTGTCTCACTCCTTAGGTTGTGTGGTACTGAGGTGACCGAGAAGGAGCTCCTAGAGAAAACGTTCTCTACTTTTCACACTAACAATATACTGCTTCAGCAACAGTACCGTGAAAAGGGGTTTAAAACCTATGGAGACCTAATCTCGTGTTTACTGCTAGCTGAGCAGAACAATGAGCTATTGATGATGAATAGTGCAATGAGACCTCCCGGTACAGCTCCGTTACCAGAAGCTCACAAGGTTGATTTAGCAAAGAAAAACCCTCAAGAGCCTAAAGAGCCCAAGAAGACCAACTATGTCCACAGAGAAAGACACTATGGCCGTGGCCGTGGTGGTCGTGGACAATACCAAGCTAGCCGTTTTGATGGTTATGGCCGTGGAGGCCGTGGCCGTGGTGGTAGGGGCTGTGGGTCCTTGAAACCACAATCCAAGGCTAAATCGGTTTGTCATCGATGTGGTATGTCTAACCATTGGGCCAAGAATTGCAGAACACCCAAACATCTTATTGATGCATAACAAGAGATTTTGAAGAAAACCCAGAAGCCAACTATGTGCATCTCGATGGTGAAGATGACTTCGACCGTGAGAATGATGATTCACTAGACTATGAGACTTCCGATTGCCTTAAAGAAGATAACTAGTTTTAATTATGGATTTGGTTTAATTTCTATGCTTTTATGTTTTAATTTCGGTTTATGTATTGGATAATTATTNGATTACCCGATCCTAACCGGAACCCACATGTATTAGAAAATAGAACCCAATAGGGTTTTATAGGCAAACCCGTACCCAACCCGAACCCGGGTTTTCGGGTCGGGTTCCGGNATGGATCCAGCCACACAATATTGAAAGACAAAAGATATTTCATAAACCTCATTAGGGCTGGGCATTCGGGTAACCCGTTCGGGTTCGGGTATTACCCATNTTACCTAATGGCACACATATTGAACTAAGTGATGCCTTGTATTCACCCAGCTCTAAAAGAAGTTTATTGAGCTTTAAAGACATTCGATTGAATGGTTATCATGTTGAAACAAAGGGTGAAGGAAACAAAGAATTCCTATACATTACTGAAATTGTGAATGGGCATAAGAAGGTCCTAGAGACTATACCTGCACCAGCCACTGGTTTATACCAAGCTAAGATTAACATGATAGAAGCTAACTTGGCAAAGAATAAAATGTTTAATGAACAGTTCACTCTATGGCATGACCGGCTTGGCCATCCGGGTTCGAACATGATGCATAAATTGATTAAGAATTCAAATGGGCACACTCTTAAAGAGAGAAAAGCTATCCCTAAACATCTCACGTCTGTAGCATGTGCACAAGGGAAACTTATCATAAGGCCATCACCAGTAAAAGTCACTAAAGAGACTTTAAACTTTCTGGAAAGGATACAAGGTGATATATGTGGACCAATACACCCACCTTGTGGGTCGTTTAGATATTTTATGGTTATGATCGATGCATCAATCAGATGGTCACACGTTTGCTTGTTATCCACAAGGAACCTAGCATTTGCTCGACTGTTGGCTCAAATTATAAGACTAAGAGCACATTTTCCAGATTTTCAACTTAAGACTATACATCTAGACAATGCTGGTGAATTTACATCCCAAGAGTTTAATGATTATTGTATGTCCATGGGGGTGAGTCTGGAACATCCTGTGGCACATGTCCATACACAAAACGGATTAGCTGAATCCTTCATTAAACGAATACAACTAATTGCTCGACCATTGCTAAAGAGATCGAAGCTTCCTGTGTCGGCTTGGGGACACGCAGTTTTACATGCAGCAGAGCTTATACGCATCAGGCCATCTAGTGAACATAAGTATTCACCATCCCAACTATTAACGGGTCATGAGCCAGACATATCCCATCTCAAAACATTCGGGTGTGCCGTTTATGTACCTATTGCTCCACCACAGAGAACTAAGATGGGACCTCAAAGGACGATGGGAATATATGTTGGATATGAGTCTCCCACCATTATTAAGTATCTTGAGCCAACTACAGGAGATTTATTTAAGGCCAAATACGCGGACTGTCAATTTACAGAATCCAAATTTCCTATGTTGTGTGGAGAGACAAGCAAGCTGGTTAAAGAATTAACATGGAATCAAACATCCTTAAATTGGCAAGATCCTCGAACTCTAGCATGTGATGCAGAGGTTCAAAAGATTATTCATTTACAAAAGCTAGCTAATCAATTGCCAGATTCCTTTGCTGACCCAAAGAGAGTAACAAAATCGTACATACCATCTTGTAATGCACCAGTACGTATTGATGTTCAGAAGGAACACAATAATCAAGTTGCTACAGAGTCTAACCCACGTTTAAAACGAGGTAGACCATTAGGTTTCAAAGATAAGAACCCTCGGAAATCTAAGAAAGGTGCAAATGAAACCGAGGTTAAGAAAAATACAGACATGGTCGCGGCAAATCCTAAGGTACCAAATGAGGTTTGGGACGCTGAACCTCAAGGTCCTGAAGGTATTAATAATAATGATATCTCAATCAATTATATCATGTCTGGAATTCAATGGAACCGTAAAGATGTCGACATCGATGAAATATTTGTATACAAGGTAGCACTTGAAATAAATGAGGATCATGAACCCACGTATATATTAGAGTGCACTCAAAGTAAAGATTGGCTAAAGTGGAAAGAAGCCATTGACGTGGAGTAAAACTCTTTAAAGAAGAGAAGTGTGTTTGGTCCGATCTTAAGGACAACACCTGAAATAAAGCCAGTTGGACATAAGTGTGTTTTTGTAAGAAAGAGAAATGAGAATAATGAAATCATGAGATATAAGGCACGACTTGTAGCACAAGGATTCTCTCAAAGACCAGGAATAGACTATGAGGAGACATACTCCCCTGTGATGGATGCAACAACATTTAGGTACTTAATAAGTCTGGCTATAAGAGAAAAACTGGATTTGCGGTTAATGGATGTTGTAACCGCATACTTATATGGTCCACTGGATAATGAAATATATATGAGATTACCAGAGGGTTTTGAGCTCAAAGATAAGAGTGGTTCTCGAGAACAGTACTACATTAGGCTGAACAAATCCCTTTATGGACTGAAACAGAGTGGTCGAATGTGGTATAACCGGTTAAGTGAATATTTAGCTAAAGAAGGCTATAAAAATGACCTAATCAGTCCATGTACATTTATAAAGAAGTTTGCAAACAAAGGATTTGTTATTATAGCAGTGTATGTGGATGATTTAAACATCCTTGGGACCTCTGGGGAAATCGCCCAAACAGCCGAATATCTAAAGAAAAAATTCGAGATGAAAGACCTAGGCAAGACAAGATTCTTTTTGGGATTGTAACTTGAGTACGGAAATAATGGAATCCTTGTGCATCAAACGGCATATACAGAAAAGGTACTCAAGAGGTTTAACATGGACCAGGCTCACCCATTGACCAGCCCAATGGTTGTAAGTAGTCTTGACTTGGATAAAGATCCATTTGGTCCAAAGAAGGCCGATGAGGAAGTTCTCGGTCCTGAAGTGCCATACCTCAGTGCTATAGGAGCGTTAATGTTCTTGGCTAGCCACACTAGACCAGACATATGTTTTACCGTGAACCTCCTAGCAAGATTTAGTTCTTGTCCGACCCAAAGGCACTGGAATGGAATTAAGCATTTATTTCGTTACCTACAAGGGACAACAAATTTGGGTTTATATTATACTAACCATAACAAAGAAGGTTTAGTTGGTTTTGCTGATGCAGGTTATTTATCGGATCCACATAACTCAAGGTCTCAAACCGGTTATGTTTTTACACACGGTGGTACAACGATATCATGGCGTTCTATGAAGCAAAGTATTGTGGCCACATCATCAAATCATGCGGAAATCTTAGCAATTCATGAAGCCAGCCGAGAGTGTGTTTGGTTGAGATCGATGACTCAACACATTCGGACCGATAGTGGCATGGACAACGATAAGAAGGCAACGGTTATATAGGAAGACAATACGGCCTGCATCGCACAGCTCAAGGAAGGATACATCAAGGGAGATTGGATGAAGCACATTTTACCGAAGTTCTTCTTCACACATGAACTACAAAAGGCCGGAGAAGTTCAAGTGGTACAAGTTCAATCATGCGACAACTCAGCCGATATCTTCACCAAATCTTTACCGGCATCAACATTCAAGAAGCTCATGCACCAGATTGGTATGCGGAGGCTTAAGGACTTAGAGTGATGCTTGGAACAGGGGGAGTGATGTGTGCTGTACTCTTTTTCCTTCACCACGGTTTTGTCCCACTGGGTTTTCCTGGTAAGGTTTTAATGAGGCAGCATCCCCAAGCACATTGCATCGATCCCTCAGCATCGGCACGGTTATGTCATCCAAGGGGGAGTGTTGTAAAACACTTGGAGTGGACTTCCATAACCGGCCCATTACTTATCCTATTGTGTAAGGGCCATCGGCCATGTGTAAGGCCCATGGCCATATCATAGACGGTTTAGGTTTAGGATTTGCCTTCTACTATATATATGTAATCTATTCGATTATCAATAATAAGAACAAGAGAATTACTTCATTCGATTCTCTAGTTTACAACACTTAAAAAAATTTTAATCACTAAATAAAGTCAAAGATTTGAAGATATTCTAGGAATAAATAAATATGTCTTTATAAATACAAATAAATCTCTATATAATAAATATATCTTTACAATTATAAATACATAATCTATTGTTTCATATTTAATTCACATCATTAGCTCTGTATTTCTATCAGATTACTCTGAGAAAAATATAATAATAATAATAATCACAAGTTATTATTATATATTTTGTATTTTATTAATATTGGGACATTTTTAAGAATATACCAAATTATATAAGAAATTTGAAAATTACACTCAATGTTATAATTATTTGATAACTACACTTTTTCAAACAAAAATGACAAAAATTAGTGAGTTATATATATATTTAAAAGTTGTATTTAATTTAAAATATCTAGTGAAATAAATATTTTTAAAAATCAAATCAAATTTAAATAATTTTTTAGAGCTGAAAAATTCATAATTTGATTTTTGGTAGGGGTGTCGATCGACACTCCTTGTGGTGTCGGTCGACAGCATTCGCGGTTGGTCAAATCGGTTCAATTTTAATTCTCCGGTTTACGTGGTCAGTTTGGGGAAGCCCTAAACTCGACTATAAATGGGAAAAGTCGACTTCTTCTTAATCCTTTAGCCGTTTCGTTGCAGAGAGAAAAAGAATGAAAGAGAAGCTTTCCAGTAAGTTTTTGTGAGGTTCCTTGCTTTTCTTTGAGATATTTGTGCTTGGGAAGTGAGATCTAAGGCTAAGGACGTGGAAGGAGCTTGTTGTGGAGGTTTCTGGTCGTGGGTTGGTCGATTTTCTCATTGATTGGCAAAGGTGAGTGCATGACCATGGCTTATTGATAATAGGATTTTTGTGTGTCTATCCTAGCAGGTCTCAATTAACCTAATGCAGTTGTAGTACAGAAGGTGTCAATCCAAATGGGATGTTGCTAGCAATCAGGATGCAATCAAGAAATCACAAGTTAAGCCAATTCAAAAAGATTGTTTTTCTAACAATCCTAAAATGATCAGAATACAAAACGGAAATGAGTTACAAAACTAGAAACGAAAATGCATGACAAGAAGCGAAAATGAATGAAAACAGAAACGAGTCTAAGCAAGAATTAAACAACAAGAATCGAAACAGTGTCAGGAATGCAATAAAAATCAAAAGGAAAGAGGTCCTAAGGATGGGGGTAATTGATGTCGGTGGAGTATCCTAGTCTATAGAGTGTTTAACATGCCACAAGCAAACTATCCCTAAACAATGAACATCACTTCTTAGCTAATCCAATCTCTTGACAGAAGCTACTCAAACTCAACCACTTCCAAACCTAGCTCTCGCTAGAGAAACATGATCAAGCATGGCATGAAAAACAAGTTCATTCACGTCAACAAACATCCTAGACAACTAATCTCTTAGGCTAGGAACGTAAATCTCTGACACTAGTTGGCCAGACATTTCATCAAACACCTTTTGGGTGTGGAAATGTCTAAGACCTAGCTCCAATTGATCAGAGAGAAACTAGTATTTCTAACTCTAGTCCAGAAGGGATCATACAAATTAAAGCTTAAACACTCTACATCCTAAGATCCTCCACCTAATATATCCCATCCTCAAGAACTACCACACTACTCAGATCCGAAAATCATCATCAAGGATGCAAACCCAGAAAACATTGAAACAAGCATTCTTAGATAGATAAAAATGAGATGAACAACTTGTAAAAGAAATCAAATGCAAATACTCAATAAACTCCCAGATGTCGGATTACAAAGTCAGAGAACGTATAATGGTGGCTAGGTAAACCTTAAGGAAAAAAACGAGATGTCTCAGTAAAAACTTAACAAAACGTATTTATAGTAAAACATGGAAATCCCTAAAACATAAAACGACAAGATAGAGCGTCGGTTCGGGAACCCTTCTCGAACGCGCCTTCAGAACAAATCCAGGATGTCGGTTTAAGAGCGTCGATCGAGTCACGTCGTGAGAGTGTCGATCGAGTGGGAGTCTGGAAAATTTGATCGAATGGCGGCTTGAGATGGTAGATCGAGTGGCAGCTTGAGATCATCGATCGAGAGGCAGCTTGAGATCATTGATCGAGAGGCAGCTTGAAAACATAGATCGAGAGGCAGCTTGAAAACATCGATCGAGAGGCTGCTTGAAATGTGTTGTCTGGGAGCTGCTGATCGAGACGCGTCTAGAGGGTGCTCAGGAGCCCTCCTGGGACGTCTTGGTCGAGTCGCTGCTAACATGTCCGATCGAGTGGGAGCTCATCTTTGTGTGAAGGTCGAGTCGGATTTCAGAACGTACGTGCATCCACTAAAACGGTGATAACTTTTGAAACACTCCTCCGATTGGCTTGAAATCAACGGTATTGGAAAGATGACTCAATTTTCTACAACTTTGATGGAGACAGGTAAGGCTGAATTTTAAAGTAAAATCTTCACTCGACTCGATCAAAGACGTGGAAGATTGGGTCACGCTGGGTAGTGTAGATCGAGCCGCTGGACTGCTCTCCTGCTCTCTGTTTGCTCTTGATGGTTTGGACATCTCCTAAAATACATGAAATAACTCCAATATGCAAGATGCATGCAAGACCAATGCGAAGACCACCTAAATATGCATATTATGCAAAAGAGATGAAAAACAATGCAAAATAGTGAGTTAAGAGAACATAATGAATGAAGAATGCATGATGAAAGAATGTAAAATATACACATATCACTTATCTAAGCTAAGATCTCTGTTTCTGTGATTTTATGTGTTGTGTGGTTGTTTCTTTTGGTTGTTTGTGAGTTTTTCGTAGCTCCGGAGGCTTGGATTCGTTCTTGGGTTCGTTGGGACGGAAAGGAGAAGCTTGGAGGCGAGATTCGGAGGTTCTAATCGTAGGGAATTGCTGCTCGGCATTGGTTTCAGTCGACACCAACCCGAGGACGACTCGGGGACTTAGCGAGCGTTGGTCGACGCCATGTGGAGATGTCGGTCGACACCGTTAGGGTTTTTGGGAGTGTCGAGCAGGTGTCAGCCAGATGACCAGTGTCGGTCGACACCTTCAGGTATCGGTCGACACCCTACTGCAGTGACCGGTTTATGTTGTGTGGCTTTGTGCATGTTCCTGGTTTGTTTTATTGTTATTGTTTGTGGCATGAGAGATCTTATTGCTTGTGTGTATAGCCTAGTAGATGGAAGGATTGTCTCACTAAGTATTTCTGGTAATACTTATGCCTCTCTTTTGTGTTGTGGCGCAGGTAAAGGCAAAGTGCGATGAAGAGGAGGATGTTCTAGAGGCTCGATTGTTTGCTTTGTGTCTTTGTTAGGATGCTAAAGTGGAACTTAGTGGTCTAGAACGGATGATATGATTGTTGGTTATGATTTGTTTTATGTTCTGGATTGCTATTGGATTGTTGTTAAGTTATTTCTTTATTGGATTTATTATTTTGTTATCCGCTGTTGTTATTGTTGTTTGGGGGTACGTTGCTAGTGAGTATGGAATCACTAGATATTAGGATTAAAAAAAAAAACGGGTCGGGTTGTTTCAGTTTGATATCAGAGCCCTTATGGGTCAAGGTTTGAGTGTTCACTAGGTTTTGTGCTGTAGATGTTGGGGTTGCATGCTTTGATTGATTATGTGAGTTAGTCAATTGTGTGTGGCATGGAGTCTTAGAACATCCTCTTCGAGCCTACTTTGTGATTCCACGGTGAGTTGTGTTCTTTGTGTAGTTAGGGTTGTTTTGTTTGCTTAGACTTCTGTTCTTGGTGATACAGATGGTTAGAGGTGTGGGAGCTGCTGGTCGCGGGCGTGGTCGTGGTTGTGGTCGTGGGCGTGGGCGGGTACAGGTTCCTAAGGTCAGTGAGAATGTGATCCAGAGCATGGCCAGTGAGGAGGTGGCAGAATCACAGGTTCATCGTAGTGTATCTCGAGACCAGGCTGTTGGTGGTATTGGCAGGGCAGGTGGGCCCGGTGTCAGTACCGGTGTTGCCCCGCGAGTGGGGGTTGAAGCGGAGAATGTTCCAAGTAGAGAGGATGTCTTGGCGGGCTTGCTAGCTCAGGTTTTACTGCGGCTTCCAGCAGTGGTGCCACTAGTGGATTGTGGGCAGGTTCCAGTAGTGCCGCCAGTGGTTGGTGGGCGAGGTCCAGTGGTGCAACCTATAGCTGGAGTGCAGTATGTTCGATGTTGGTGCAGCTACGACATGTGGGTGCGGGATTTTTCCCAGGAGGCACAGATCCGAGTGCAATGGATGAGTGGAGAGAGCGGATGGAAGATATCTTCCAGTCGCTCCGGTGTCCCGACCAATATCAGGTAGACTTGGCAGCGCACTACCTTTTGGGGGAGGGTCTAGTGGAGGTCGGTGACAGAACGGAGAGTGCATCATGAGATGACTTGGATGGACTTTGTGGGATAGTTCAATGCCAAGTATTTTCCGCAGGAGGCACTTGATCGTATGGAGGCGCGGTGATACGCCCAAAATTCGAGGATCACTCAGCCGGATTAGAAATGATAGAAACTCGCCAAGGTGCAAAATGCAACAAGGGAGATTTGTTGGATTGAGGGGTCGCACAGCAGTTGCGGAACGCTGCTGATATTCCCAACTCCAATCGCTGCTAGATATGACACGCTAGTCCAGCAAAAGGAGGCTGTTGCTTGGATATTACACACCAAAAACAAAGAAATATTTTAGACAAAGCACAAAGAGATAAACTCATAAAATGAAAAGGAAATTGGTTGATGATTCTCAAATGAGATTACATGAGTTTATATATTGATAAGAAACTAGGTAACAAAGCCAAGTATTAATTGTTCTTGAAACTAAAAGATAATAAAGATAGTAAGTTGAATAAAGATTCAACCCTTGGTGCATGTTTCTCTTCCCTAGGTGAGTTGAACTCCATTTTCGTCATCCTTCTTTGACAACAAAATAAAGTGATTATTTTGGGCTTTCTTGGGCTTGTTTTAGTCATATAATCATGAGATCATCCAAGCAACAACCTCCTCTTGCTGGACTAGTGAGTCATATCTAGCAGCCATTGGAGTTAGGAATATCAGCAGCCTTCCATAACTGCTGTGCGACCTCTCAATCCATCAAATCTCCCTTGTTACACCTTGCACCTTGGCGAGTTTCTATCCTTTCTAATCCGGCTGAGTGATCCTCAAATTTGGGCGTATCAAGTGGTATCAGAGCCACTCAACTGGTATTTGTCTGTTTCATCTTCTCATCTATCTATTTTTCATCTTCTATCTTTTTCTATCTTTTTCTTTCTTTCATATTATATCTATTCATCTTCTTTCAAACAAAACAAAAAAAAAAAAAAAAAAAAAAAA
>NC_025698.1:26146084-26190640 GCF_000633955.1 Camelina sativa | reverse complement strand
AAAAAAAAAAGAGGAAAAAAAAATGTATAATGATTGTCGAGATTATGGGATCATCGAAGATGGAGTGTTTGGGATTCCAAATCTACAATTTCAAGCACTTATGGGAGAGATGTGAAAGTCGTGGAAGTTTGAGATGAATGCCATCTACAAAAGGTTGGATGAAGTTCAAGCGGAAGCACAACCGAGACGACCACAAATGTTGCATCATAGAAGAGAAATAGATCAACCTAAAGTAGCAAGGGCTGATGATTATTACAGTAGTCAATCCTCAAGAGGGAGTCACATGAGACCAAGAAGTGCTAGAGAAGCAAGAGGAAGAGTGGATGATAACATGGGTTTTTTGGAAGTTGAAGATTCCTACCTTTCAAGGCAAGAGCGACCCAGATTCATATCTAGAGTGGGAGAAAAAGATTGAGTCAACTTTAAGTTGTCAAAACTATTGTGAGATGAAGAAGGTACGAGTTGCAGCCACTGGATTTTGTGATTATGCTATTACTTGGTGGGATCAGTTGGTGATAAGCAGGAGGAGAAAGGGAGACCACCCCATTGACCCTTGGGCAGAATTGAAGTCTATGTTGAGGAAGCGATTTGTTCCCCACCATCACCATCGTGGTTCAAATCATATTCTAAGGAGAACTTCTAAACCAACTGATGGAGCGTCTACTGTCACGCCAAGTTACCAACGAGAAACGATGTCTCTTGTTTTTAAGGAAGAAGAAGCTGCTTTTGTTTCGTTACCATCACCAAAGGAGCGCAAGGAATTGCTAGTTCAGGATAATCTGTTGAAAATAATAAATTCATCGAGTGAGAAAACAGAAGCAGAGGAACCAAGGCTGAAAGAGATCAGAAAATATCAGAGTGAGGAAGCTGCAAAGGAAGGCATGTTCATCAACAACCTTGGCAGTATGGATGATTCACCTAATGCACCAACAAAGAGAGAAAAGTCAACGGTACACTTCTGGTCAAGTAAGACGAGCAAGTTTTGGATCTTGAAGGAAAAAAGAAAGGTCTCACAGAAAGGGGTGCATTTCTGCTTCATGGTATGCAATATGGACTCATATATTCTCTCAAAGAGAAGCCACCAGAATCACTTCAATACTTTCCAACCCATGGTCTTACAGTTTCGAGGACGAAACTTTTTCAAGAGGAGGGGTATGATATGATCATGAGATCATCCAAGCAACAACATCCTCTTGCTGGACTAGTGAGTCATATCTAGCATCCATTGGAGTTGGGAATATCAGCAGCCTTCCACAACTGTTGTGCGACCCCTCAATCCATCAAATCTCCCTTGTTTCACCTTGCACTTTGGCGAGTTTCTATCCTTTCTAATCCGGCTGAGTGATCCTCAAATTTGGGCGTATCACGCGGTTCTTGGGGTTGACTCATGGTAACCATACTGTGAGGGAGCTGGACGCAGAGTCCAGTCGACTTGTGGGGTATGCAGGTCGGGCTTTGGAGCCAGATTCGGCTCAGGTGTGGAGGTTCTTGTTGGCTCTACGTGATGATTTGAGGATTCAGTGCAGAGTGAGGAGCTATGCTACGAGAGCAGCTGGTGGAGACTGCAGCTGGGATAGAGGATGACTTGAGGCCACAGGTAGTGGTGGTCAGTCCTCCGGTGCAACCGAAGCGGACTCAGTCTCATATTATTTCTAACAAGGGCGGCAAGCCTGCGCAGGGGCAGAAGCGGAATTTTGATACTATGCAGAGATCGGGGTCTAGTGGTGCAAGATGCTTCTAGTGTGGGAGTTTGGAGCACAGGGTGGCGAGTTTTCCACAAAGGGGCAACCAGCCAGCACCGCCATTGACTCGAGTGTTTTACCACTGTAGAGAGGCGGAGCATCTTTGATCGCCGTGTCCTAAGCTACATCCGATGGCTGTGGCGGCAATGCAGACAGGAGTGCAGCAGACGGGACATACAATGTTGCCTTTGCCAGTGGCACCGCGTGTATTCACGACAGTGGAGGCGGGAGGAACCAGTTCTAACGCGATCACGGGTATAATTTCTAAACTTGACTTTGTGTTTTTCTGTTATTTTTTTATTTTACGTTTGTCTATGATGAATGTTAGGGTTCTTAGTGCATAAAGTTTGTGTAGGTTATTGGTGGGAGTTTTTCCATCTCATGTGTTGTTCGACTCCGGAGCTACTCATTGTTTCGTTACCCTAGATTGTGTCGAGAGGGGCAACATTCTTGAAGATCCTGGAGAACGGTTCAGTAAAGTTAAGGTTGCTGGAGGCAGGATTATCCAGGTCTATGGACGGGCTAGAGATGTAGTCGATGCCGGCAGATCTGGTTATCAATCATGTGGAGCTGTATGATGTGATTTTGGGCATGAATTGGTTGCATCGGTATGGGATCACTAGATATTAGGATTAAAAAAAATATTGGGTCGGGTTGTTTCAATAATTAAATATGTAACTAAGTTAGACAAAGTTTAATCCTATATTTAAGCTAACATTATCTAAAAAATTTTAACTAACATAAATCCAGAAAAAAATATTCTGGCTAATCTTATTTTGATTTTATAAATTATTTTTTAGTTAATAGTTATTGTTATCAATAGTAAATAAGTTCATTAGTATCTGAAATTAATTTTAAAATTACAATTATCTCATTTAAAATAAATTATTTTTTTTTTTAAATATATTTCGTTGTTATTTAAGGACAAAAAGTCATTTTGTGCATTAATTAAGATATTTTCCAATAATTGAATAATTTAGTGTAGATTTCAAATTACTTCTAATTTTAAAATTAGGACACACTATCAAATTATTCCATTAATATTTGGTTACATAAGTTTTCGTGATAAAAAACTTAAATGTGAGAAATGAAAATAATTGTTAGCAAGCAAATGACATTTTGCAGACCAAAAAAAAAGATTTAATTCATCGATTCTAAAGATAGGCTTTTGCAAATAGAATGCTTGTTATTCATCGATCCATCTTTTTCATAAATTTTATATCGAATATCTACTATTTTCTTTGATTTTACGAGTTATTGGATTCATCTCTTTTGTATGCTTATGGGGATTATGGAGATAGATACAAAGTTACAAACTAAACCTAAGAGATAATTCGATATGTCTGGACGTCTTTAATAAGCCATTAATCTTTATTTTTTATACCCCTTAAATGTAATTAAAAAATGAGTGGCTTGATTAGATCATCCAGACTGCTTGTAAGCTTTGTAAATCATTCTGTTATACGAAGATGTCACCATGATTGTGCTGTGATGGCAAACCCCTAATTTTTTTTATTGAATTAATGAAGCAAAACTTTTAATTATCGAATTAAAATATATCCAAAATTATTGCTTATTCCATCCATCACATCAACATTTCCAATTTCAAACAATATAAAATGAGTTACAACGACCTTCTATTGGACTGTATATCTACAGCCACAAAATACCGTCGTTATCAATACCGTCGTTATCAATCGGCCATAGTCTTTATATATTACTAGAACTTACCCGATATTGATAGATTGATAGTGTACATAATAAGACATTTATTGATACTACTATCTCCGTCAGTTCCACGACCAAGCTCTATGATGAGAGGCAGGAGCGGATCTACGTCGATAATTTGATAGAGCGGATCTAAGATGTTTTTTTTTTAATAACTTTTATTAGGTTTCAGTACATTAACTTTTACTTTTATTAATTAACTATCGAAATTTTTTCAAGCATTAATTTAATAGTAACTTAGTAAACATATATTATCTATTTTGTAATTCATTTCATATTTTAGAATTAAAATCAATATATTTAGATTTGTGAATTCAAAATATTACATATAATTTGTGATTTGTAACTGAAAATTTGTGGAACTAAAATTTTCTAAATATATCTAATAGATGTAGACTATTGTTATTGTTATTATTTGAATGTAAAATATTATTCAATTAAAATAATTTTGTATAATAAATACTTCGTTAAGTTTATAAATTATCATCAAAAAAACGTTAAAACAAATAGTGGCGTTAAAACGATAGTCAAAGATCTTGTATATGATCGAGTGGAGAACCACATTGTTAGGCATTCATTGTAGCGGGAGTGGCATAAGTCTATTATCGAGCTGATGCGGTTAAGGACAATATAATTTAAAACTAATATAAATAATATTTTGTAAAAGTTTGATGACCTTTTGAATTTCATATTTTAAATACATTAGAAGTAAATAGCTATATTTATTAAATATTTATTTATTAATTTTGTTATTATTAATTATAGATATTTTGTGTCTCATACAAAAAAAATTTCTGGATCGGCTACTGATGAGAGGCACAACGGAGGAAAAAGACGGAATCATAAACTTCTCTGATGTTCTTCTGCTGTGTGATGAATGATGTCCATGGATCCAACAACATCGGAGAAGACAGCTTTGGTTTCGGATACACCTGAAAAGATACTCCACCGCGAATGCTCTGTTTTGACGGAGGATGCATGTATCAACGACGTTGGATTGGTCAAGTATAACAACTTGTGCGGTCGATCGATGATAAATCTTCTAGATCCTATTTAAGCTTGTTATATTTAATAACATTCACATAATGGTTATAAGTCAAGTATAAAACCAAAAGAAACTTATAGTTTCGTAAAGAAAAATTACAAAAAGATGAAACAAAAAAGATAACTAAATCAGATTATTTAAGAAAGAATTATTCAAATGTTAAGTTGGTTTATTACTCATATCTATAAATATTTTGAAAATTATTCAAATGTTTAGTGTTCTGGATAATTACAATTTACCCTTTGAATTTTATTTTTCGATTTTGAGTAAAAAGATAAAAAAAAAATACACATCAGCAAATTAAAATATACATCATTTTTTTTACACTGTCATTAATCAGTTTTTTTTCAGAAGCAGCACAGTTAAATTTTTCTACTTTATGTCAAAAAAGGTAAATCAAACAGTTTCCACTGTTCATAACCTGGAGGAGGATATGGCGCAATTGATTGATATGATGATGCTCGGAGGCGGAGGAGGAGGCGGGCTGGCGTTGTTTACTTTTGGGGTTTGAAACTTATTTTTTATTTTTAGGGTTTTCAATTTTGGCTCTTACAGATTAACTGACTGTCTTCTAATATCTATTTGCAGGTCGTGGTTTGAATAATAACGAAACGATGTAATTCAGACTTTAGGGATTTTATTAGGGTTTAAATATTTGGTTTGAGAATTTTTTTAGTGTTTATATTTCTTAGACTCTTGTTAATTAACGTTGATGGTTTCTTCTATGTTGTGCAGATCTGCAATGGTTTGAACTTTGAAGGTGTAGAAGAAGAAGACACTTAACGCTTAAGGTGATTTCGTTTCAATAATCCTTAGTGTAGTGTAGTAGACTGAGATATTTTGCTTTTGTTTCTTCTTCGTCTTATTGTTTTAAATCTTTATGGATCGGATTGGATGGACTTTGCTTATTGACTCTGTTTTGTTTACTCCACAGAAACGATGAATATTTGCTTAACTTTCTTCTAATGTTTGGAAGAATATGTTCCGTGGCTGAAGGGTATGTTTTGTTAAGCTGATCGTTTAGGTCAATTGAGGTTAGTTTCATCGATCTGCTTTCATATTTTTGCAATTAACCGACAAGTCTTCTAATGGCGGCTTTAGCAAAGACAACTTTAGTTACAAATACGAGAGCTGTATTTCATAGCTTCCATCATTGACCACCTGCTTTTTTTACATATTTTTTCATCATATGAATATTGAGAATCCTGGTGGAACAGCCATATTCATATCAGCGTTTTGTTCTTTTTCTCTCAGCTCATCATTTGTTTGTTTGTGTAAATCACTTAAAAATTACTTAATTTTTCTTTTTCAGCCTGTCTTGGTGTACATGTCTAAGGTGGATGGGAAGTTCCACTTCAGTCCTATTAGCGTCAACTAAGTGAAGACTGAGATTTTGGTTCACTTTCGGCACCATATCCTCCGCCTCCTTTGGATCAATAATTGCGTCATATCCTCCTATGCTCTTCGAATCTAGGTCTCCCTTTTGGTTTTGGTATGCTCCTAAGTCTGCATTGGTTCAGAGTTCAGTATCCTGAAGATTATCAAGGCCTGTCATATGAGGACCTTAAGGAATTCAAGCAGACTAGATATGGTAATAAAAGTTGTGTGCCAATTGTCAAAAAAAAAAGACTATTAGTTGTGTGCCTATACAACATTAGTTTAACTTTTTACGGTAGGGATCCTAAATTGCTTCCATATATCATCATCATGCTAGTTGTGCTTGTATAGAGTATGTATCATCATCATGCTAGTTGTGCTTGTATAGAGTATGTATAAAACTATAAATTAATTAAGAAACACAGCTTATACAAATTGCCATCTTTCTATATAATATTGAATTGAGGCCATATAATACTTACACCGCTGACTTATGAAATATTTGTAAATTTATATTATTATAACTAAATATTTAAATGTACAATTGAAATATGAATATTACAATTATTATAACCAATAAAAAGTAATAATTATAGAGAAAGATTGATTTTTACACATTCTCACCAGAATGTGTTAAACATACAACACATGACGTTTAGGGGTTAGAGTTAGAGTTGGGGTTTAGGGTTTGAGATGTAGGGTTCAGATGAGTAACATTATTTTTTTTTGGTTTTGGTTCTAATGTGTTTTAATGTGTTTGGTTTAAGGTGGTAATATGGATATACTAATATTATTACCATTTGAATATTGTTTAAAAATTTTTTTGGTTATTTCCGGTTATGGGTCAGTTAGATTAATATATAACCATAAATAACTCAAAATATTTTGTAATTAAGTAGATTAGCCTAATATAACCGATAGTAAGCCGAATATAACCGAAATTAACCAAACATACCAATTCAAAAATACCAAATTGGAAAAATTATTTTTTTTGGTTCGGTTCGGTTTGGTCGGTTATTTAGTCATTCTAATTTGAGGGTTGGCTGAGTTATAGTAAAGTTATGGCTGAGTTATGCAATTGATATATTAATTTATTATATACCTTCTCGAGAATACTAAAAGTGTTGTTGGGGAGACGCAAACAATAATTATGTTTATTGTTAAGAACCACACGCGTAATAAATAAGATTTTAGCGATTTTTTATTTAAAATGAATTCAAAATTTGAATTTTAGTTTTTAAATTTTTTTTTTAATAAAAGTATTTCTCAAACAATTGACTGATATGGCTGAGTTATCAACATAAAACGGCTGTCTTATGAAATATAATTAAAATATAGAATGAAAAATGAATATTACAATCATTATAAGCAATAAAAAGTAATAATTATAGACAAAGATTGATTTTTACACAGTCTGATCTAAAATGTGTAAAACATTCAAAACATGGCATTTAGGGGTTATGGTTAGGGTTAGGGTTAGGGTTAGGGTTTGAGGTTTAGGGTTCATATTTTTAACATTATGGGTTTTAATATAACAGTTTGGTTTTGGTTATATTGTGTTTGGTTTAAGGTGGTAATTTGGATATACTAATATGATAACCATTTAAAAATTTAAAAATTTTGAAATTACTTTTTGGTTATTTCCGGTTATGGGTCGGTTAGATGAATATATAACCATAAATAATCCAAATGTTATCCAAATTAGGTCGATTAATTTAATATAACCGATAGCAAGCCGAATATAACCGTAATTAACCGAAAATAATGGAAAAAATAGTTTCCGGTTCGGTTCGGTTTGGTCGGTTATTTAGTCATTCTAATTTGAGGGTTGGCTGAGTTATTGTAAAATTATGGCTGAGTTATCGTTTAGGGTCTTCTCAATAATATGAAAACATATTCTTCTTTCTTTCCTAGGTCTTTTGTTCTATCAGATTCCTAATAAGTATTAAAATGTATCTCGATGTCACAAAAAGTGTTCTTAGGGAAGCTAGAAAAATCACTAATTCTGTGTCTGCTCAAATCCACACGCATAATAAATTCATAAAGTGAGCTTTTTATCACAAGATATTATTGCAAATAATTAAATAATTATTATTCGAATTTAGAATTTTTTTTTAAAAGTATTTCTCCAACAATTGAATATTAAAATTATTATAACTCAAAATTAAAATTTAGAATGGAAATATGTCTATTATTTCCGGTTCGGTTCGGTTTGGTCGGGTTGGGGTCTTCTCAATAATATGAAAACGTATTCTTCTTTCTTTCTTGGGTCTTTTGTTCTGTCAGATTCCTAATAAGTATTAAAACGTCTCTCGATGTCACAAAAAGTATTGTTAGGGAAGCGCAAAAAATCACTAATTCTGTGTCTGCTCAAATCCACACGCATAATAAATTCATCAAGTGAGTTTTTTATCACAAGATATTATTGCAAATAATTAAATAATTATTATTCGAATTTAGAATTTTATTTTTCTAAAAGTATTTCTCCAACAATTGAATATTAAAATTATTATAACCCAAAAGTTAAATTTAGGATGGAAATATGTCTATTATTAGGTTAACTGATGGTTTCCCGCCAAAATATCGGTTTACGGCTGAGTTATAATCATTACGGGAAAACGAAAGGTCATGTGACGGCTGAGTTATAGTGAGTTATGGCTGAATTATCACAAATAACAATCTGAAAGTAAATGGATGATATATATGACTTTACGACTGAGTTATAATATTTACGGGAAAACGAAAGGTCATGTGACGGCTGAGTTATAGTGAGTTATGACTGAGTTATCACAAGAAACAATTTGAAAGTAAATGAATGATATATATGACTTGACGGCTGAGTTATGATATTTACAGGAAAACGAAAGGTCTCGTCAATTCATGTTACGGCTGAGTTATAGTGTTTTATGGCTGAGTTATCACAAGAAACAATATGAAAGTAAATGGCTGATATATATGACTTTACGACTGAGTTATGATATTTACGGGAAAACGAAAGGTCTCGTCGATTCATGTGATGGCTGAGTTATAGTGATTTATAAATCCTTAATGGCTGATATATCGGAGTCGTCGAAAACATTATATCGGGTTGAAAATTCATCGTCTTCTTCTTCGTCAGATGCTACTTCGACAACTTCTTCTTCTTCTTGGTTTTCTTTGTCAACGATCTTACCATAATCAAAACAAGTGCCTTCAAATCCCCCACCGTACACTTCGTATGTAGATTCTACTTTCGAGTCACTGCTTGGCCGAATCATACTTCCTCTAGCTCCACTAGTTTCTGTAGACTCTTTCGCCGAAAACTCTACACAGAGACGTAGNATCACAAGAAACAATTTGAAAGTAAATGAATGATATATATGACTTGACGGCTGAGTTATGATATTTACAGGAAAACGAAAGGTCTCGTCAATTCATGTTACGGCTGAGTTATAGTGTTTTATGGCTGAGTTATCACAAGAAACAATATGAAAGTAAATGGCTGATATATATGACTTTACGACTGAGTTATGATATTTACGGGAAAACGAAAGGTCTCGTCGATTCATGTGATGGCTGAGTTATAGTGATTTATAAATCCTTAATGGCTGATATATCGGAGTCGTCGAAAACATTATATCGGGTTGAAAATTCATCGTCTTCTTCTTCGTCAGATGCTACTTCGACAACTTCTTCTTCTTCTTGGTTTTCTTTGTCAACGATCTTACCATAATCAAAACAAGTGCCTTCAAATCCCCCACCGTACACTTCGTATGTAGATTCTACTTTCGAGTCACTGCTTGGCCGAATCATACTTCCTCTAGCTCCACTAGTTTCTGTAGACTCTTTTGCCGAAAACTCTACACAGAGACGTAGATGATCGTGTGTTGTGCCTCCATCTATCTGCACAACTATACACCCTCTATGGTCGGTGTTAAATACATATCTCTGTGTCTTTACCCAATTACTGGAAACAACTAGAACCGGAACTGGATCTATGAAAAAAAATGAAGAAGAAGGTGAAGAAGAAGGTGAAGAAGAAGTAGAAGAACAAGGTGAAGAAGAAGTAGAAGAACAAGTAGAATAAGAAGGTAAATAGTTCACTTATCAACCAGTTGAAGAACAAGAGTCGAACGACGTTTCGTATTTCCGGAGAAAAAAATGATGACATGGAATGCTGACATGGATGCTGCGTCCGACGTGACAATTCAGCCATCAAACAAATAATAACTCAGCCTAAATAAAACTCAGCCATCAAACAAACTGTAACTAAGTCACAACATGAAAAACATTACAGTAATTAAAAAGCAAAAAAATTGCTGCCAAATTCAGCCGCTTCATCAACTGAAAATATGTAACTCAGCCATATCGTTTAATAAGTCAGTCGTAACTGAATAACATTCTAGTAATTAATCTTTTGCTACTAAGTCAGCCGTCGAATGGCTGAGTTGTACGATAAGTCAGCCTATCACGGCTGAGTTGTACGATAAGTCAGCCTATCACGGCTGAGTTGTACGATAAGTCAGCCTATCACGGTGAGTTGTACGATAACTCAGCTAGTCGGAAAATGGTAACTCAGCCGTGTCGTAGTGATAACTCAGCCAAAATTTTAACAACTCAACCATCGGGTGAAAACTCAGCCGTAACTCAGGACGGCTGAGTTAGAGCGTAACTCAGCTAGATTTTGATAAGTCAGCCGTAACGCTTGGCTGAGTTATGCTCTAACTCAGCCAGATTTTGATAAGTCAGCCAGATTTTAATAAGTCAGCTGTAACGCTTGGCTGAGCTATGCTCTATCTCAGCCGTCCGCTCTTACTCAAATGTTTTTTTCCATAGCTCAGCCGGAATATACCTATAACTCAGCCGCAACATACCTTTGTAACGCATTATGGCTGAGTTATTGTTACACGTCAGCGTTTTTGACGTGGCGTCTGACGAGGCAATGACATTTTTGTAATTACGTTTTTTTCGGTAACATAAAATAAAGGCATGCTGGGTATTTTGAAAATACCCGAAATATTCTAGTAATAAAATCTTTGTTTGTAGATTCTGGTAATATTACCTAATTTGGATAACATTTGAGTAAATCACCCATTATTTAATTTAATTGCATGCAACGGTACAAGATCCTTATTATGATTTATAACTACTGTTCTTTTATTTCATGTTTGTCTCCAACTATAGAAGAATCGAAATGGTTTATGTCTTGTGCTAAGGTTTGGCTTTAAAGCAATGGTTTATGTCTTGTGCCACTAGCTTGGACCGTGCACGTGGTATTGGTGCTGATTAGTGGTCACAAACAGTAAACCAGTAGACTGTAGAAGCCAAATTATATAAAGATAAGTAAGATAACCTTTAAAGTTTCATTGTTTATATATTTTACCAAAATGCATTATTTGGTATCTTCATCATCATAAACAAACCCACTAAATTAAACGTTCAAAGTCAAGAAATTCAGTATTTAGTATAGGGGCACAAAGGATTTAAAAATTTGTGTTACATTTTACTTTTCAAAATCTCCATTTTATTATTGCATTTTGATAATTTTCTTGGCAATTAACTCCACCAAGATCAAAACAAGGCTTTCAAGTACTTGAGAAGAAGAACAAAATAAAAAGACTTTTTAGATTTGTTGTTGAATTGCTGAAACAACTTCACCGATACACTTAAACTTTCTCCTTTCCTTGAGAAGCATCTTCCCAAACTCGAGTGCACTTCTCTCGCAAACCGCTCTTGCCTTATCTTCTTCAATCGATTCAAAGTCCTCAACATGTGCCACACCCACGATTCTCCTGTCAACATATCAAGACAACACTGTCAACAACATTTTCGAGTTTATATGATCGACAATGAAATCTCGTGGTGTAAGATTCTCTCACCTAATCATCTTTGCAGCGCCGAATCCGAGTGAGTCATGCAACAAATTCTTCATGTAGTTTTCTTGAACAAGCTGCAAAACCTCGGCATCGTTATAGATATCTGCAAGGTATGCTTCACCAGGTCCATCTTTGTTTTGATCCCATAGCGCAATAAACCTTTTGTGAAACAGATCCCAAGTTTGCTCAATGGTTCTCAGGATCCAATTCTTGTATTCCTGTATTGTAGAGTTAGCTTGGTTTAAACCGAGGTGCTTGCAACCATGTAGACAATGAGAAGATAGAAAAAAACTGGAAATCAGAATTCTGAATATAATGCTTACTTTTCGATCATTTCCTTGAGCGGCATGTCCATCTTGTGCAAAGAAAGCTAGTATCAAGTTACCAAGATAAGCTCCAATGTCGAAACCCATCGGTCCATAAAACGAAAACTCTGGATCTATAACTTGTGTCGAATCTTGAGTAACCATGACAGAACCAGTGTGAAGATCACCATGTATTAAAGCTTGAGCTCTTTCACAGAACCTAACAACAGAATACACAAGGGGTGGTTTAGAGATAACAGCAAGTTGTAATGAAAAAATCCCGGGGAAATGGGCAAAAAACATACATGGATTTTAGCTCTGCAACTTCGAGCTTCAGGGCACTGTCTTCACGCACAGCCTTGGCATCATCATCGAGATAAGGTGAAGTCCAACGATTAAAAGTGGAAACTCTATATGGGTCCGAAAACACAACTTGTTCCGTTAATCGGCATAACTCCACATTACCACAAAATTCAGTGACTACACAAACACAAAAGATACACTCATTTTCAGGCAACAACAGAAACGTTGAATAGTAATAATTCCACATCAAAACATGTAAAGAGTTAAGAACCTGCTCTTCGGTGCTCTGTGGTATCGTGAAAGAGGAGCGAAGTGAAGAAGAGAGTTTTGGCCATGTAATCAGACATGTGGTCAGCAAGGAACGGATACTCAATTCCAGCAATGAGTCCTTTGCGGAGAATGATATGAGGAGGCTCGAGGTATCTCATTCCGATCAAAGCCATTGTTCTGTCAAAATGGTAGACTTCAGGAACATGATCTGGTGATAAAGATCCATGCTTTCTCAAAGTTGTTGCTTCAAAATAAGCTCTTTCTTTCGTCATTGGCCAAGACTCACCGATACAGCGAATATATGGAAGTGCCTGTCACATATATATAAATAGGACTTGTTGAAAAATCAAAACTCGGAAGTCAAAGCTTGTTCATTTTAGCCTCTAGATGAAAGTAAAGCAAAACCCTTAAAATATGGGAGACAAATTGAATGACAATCTCATCACAATTAGGTCAAAGATAGGCATTTGCAGACAACAGAGATAAACCCTAAATTCCTAATCCATAGATATTTTTCCAGGGTTTGTTTGGGGTGAAGCAAAGAGATACGAATCTATAATTAATGGTTAGATTGATGAAATAAGAAGAAGCAAAACAAAACCTGTTTGATGACAAGAGAGCCAGAGGATCCGACAACGATGAAAACGAAATTGAGATTGCCATCTCCAACTTCTTTGATAACCAAATCATCATCGGCAGCTCCACCAATCTTGGAGGAGAGAGCAGGAGTTGCTTTTATGTACTCTACGAGAGACTTCTCGTTCAATGGCGCAAACTCTCCAAAAGACATCTTTGCGCTTCTCTGCTTCAGTGAGAGAGAGAGAGAGAGAGAGAGAGAGACAGAGATGAAGAGGGATGAAATCACGTTTTAAAGGTTCGATTTTTTGCAAAAGATTCTCAATTTGGTTTTTGTTTCACATCTTTGATTTTTCTGAAAGTGACCAATAATTGAAACGGCAATACTCACGCTTTGTATGTTTTAAAGTTGGGGGTGAAATTTACTGCTCAAACAAGGAAAAATAAAATTAGGCTGATTGCAAAACTAGACCCCTAATTTAAGTCAATTGCAAAACTGACTACTTTTTTTTCTCTCCAATATTTGCCACTTTTTCCCAATTAAATCTTTATGTGTTTATTGTATTCACAAAAATACCATTATTTCTAATTTATTTGAATTTCTTGCGAAAATGTTTATTACATCCATATCCTCATCTTTTTCTTTTATTTACGGTTGTGCCACCACCATCAATTTTCCAACAACCATGAACAACCAAATTTGAAGCTCTTAATGCTTCAACAACCTGAATTTGTGAGCTTAAATAACATCTAATGCTATGAGAACTTCATTTTCTTTCATCTCCTCTCTATTTTAATCCAAGAAAATTTGAAAGTGTGTTCATCTTGTTATATGTCATGATTCTTGGATAGTGATTAAATTGGTGTTGGGTTTCTTCCTTGGTGACTAAAGAAGATGTCCTTGGCTGCTTGATATTGCGAAACAACCACCCATAAGGTTATTTTCCGGTAGATTTCGTGATTTTTCTTGATTTTTTTGTGAAATTAGACTTCATTTGTTAGTCTAACAGTCAAAATATCATGTAAAGTCTACTATGTGGTTAGTTTTGCAATTAAAAATTTATCGAGTTTCGAGCCTATTTCAGTCTCCTTAATTTCATTTGAAAACAAAAAAATATGATTCAGACTGCATTATAATCTTTCCGTCAGATACTTCGTTTGCAGTCTACTAAGGTGTATTTTTGCAATTGACCAAATTCTTGACTTTTTAGTGATGACTGCCGGACTAAGTCTTCTTATGATAATAAAAGAGTAGACTTCTATAGTGATTATTTTTGGGATTGACCAAAATATTTAAGCATTGACCGTAATATTATTGATATAAAATTAATTAGTTGACTGCAAAAGAAGTCTACTAATTAAAAAATTAAAATGTTGGTCAACACCAAAAATGACCACAACAGACTGCAAACGAAGTCAACATTCCTGGAGACTTCGTATGTAGTCTACTTGGCGAAAGACATACTTGGTCAATTGCAAAACTAACGACAACGAAGTTTACCTTTTCTAGTTAACGGATAGATGAAGTCTACTTGTTAGCTAGAAGTCTACTACAAAGTCAATGGTTTGGTCAATTGCAAAAATAACCAGAGTAGACTGTAATTGAAGTTAACTTGTTGAAACTTTCTAAGAAGTCTACTCTATACTATGTTTTTAATTGCAAACTGACCAAAAAATTAACAAAGGAAGACAACAAAAGAAGTCAACTATCCTAGTAGACTTCATCCGATGTCTGCTTTATTAAATTGTAATTGCAAAAATAGACCATACAAAATAGATTTCAAGGAAAGTATCTTCATAGAGGCCAATTTATGTCTACAAGGTTGACATCAACATGAAGTCTACATAATTTGAAAACCAATTTATTGCAAATGGGTGAATAATTTTAAAGATTTTCTTGTTGTATTTTTTGATATATGATATGTACTTGCCTCTGTATGTTTTTGAAATGATTATATATTATACATATAGAAAAATCAAGTTTTTGGTTTTCTTAGGCAGTTAGGTCATTAACTTAGACTTATTTTGGAAGTCAACGTGTGGGAGTTCTGTGTGAAGTCTGTATAATTGAAAAAGTCTTTAATTAAAAATATAAAAAGAATTTTTTTGATTTTTTAGTTCGAAAATGAAACGGCGGCGAAGATGAAGCGGCGGGGTTGAAGAATACAGAGTTCAACGAGATATGGTACAAATTATAATAATTATAATAATCCTGGTTTTAGAAAACCAATTCCGGTTTATTTGTAATGATTATGTCGACGACTTCTCTGGCAGACTTCTGCACGGGAAACTGAACCGTCTGCAAATCAATCAAATCAATTTAATATTTGTAATGATTATGCTGAAGACTTATCCGAAAGACTTCTTCTAAGAATATAGAATTCTACAATTATAAGTATGAAATGAAGTGATATATAAACTTTTTAAGAATTACCCAACTGTGAATGATTTCAGTCTCTAACACTACAATTAAGGGTATTCTTAGCTATTAGTTGTTACACTAAATCTTATTGAAATTACAAATTTCTAGGATTTTTTTTTCAGTTTTTGGATAATTTGACAAATTAGAAGAGAAACCTGCCATATTTTTATAAAAATTTTATTTTTTATTACGTCGACGACTTCTCTGGTAGACTTCTGCACGGGAAACTGAACCGTCTGGAAATCAATCAAATCAATTTAATATTTGTAATGATTATGCTGAAGACTTATCTGGAAGACTTCTTCCTGGAAAACTAAATCGTACTTTAAACTACAAATCTCAATTTTTTTATTTAAAAAATACAAAAATAATTTATTATAATAATTAAATTAATAATAAAATAAAAAAATCAAAATCTCAATTATTTACAAACATATTCTGGGTAATTCTGTTCCACCTTCACTGCTCCACCGTCCCATCTTCTGTTTAATCTTCTCCTCCGGCTGTAAAATTCTTGGCCTCCACCATCTCCTGTTTAATCTTCTCCTCTGCCTGTAAAATTAAAGACAAGAACAAGCTTTGGTAAAAAATCTGACTTCAAGCAATTAAATCATAAAAATCCAAATAAAAGTTGAGATCAAATTCGAAAAAGAAAGAACTAAACTTTTTCCAACAGATTACCCAATAACAATTCTCATATCCAAATAAGAAAACCCATGTAGAACCCAAATTCAACCAACATAAAACTAAAAACCTAGATTTGGTAGGTAGATATGAAAACAAAACCTTTGGGATTAGATTTGAATATGAATGAAGGTCAGATCTGGAGGGAGATTCGTAGAGTCACATTTGCAGAACTTCTTCAACAAAAAACAAGAGAGAAAAAGAGGATAGATTGGAGTTTTAGATCTTTTTTTTTTTTTTTGTGGAGAGCCAAGATATATTTGAGAGAGAGGCAAGTAAAATAAAAGAGAATCTAGGGTTTTCATATTTATCTTTGTAACCACGAAATATTTTGTGGGTATATGTAGCTGAATTTTTTAGAGCAACAATATTGGAATTTTTGAGAGAGAAATTTTTGAGAGAGAGATCACATAAAAAATTAGGGTTGACTTAGAGAGAGAAGTATATATATGGTTAAATTAAATTATCCGGTTAGGTTAAAATCAAAGAATCGGTACGCATTCAGTTAGGTTCAGCTATCGGTTTGGTTAAATTGTCGGTGAAATTAAAATAATAGAATATTAATAGTTGATGACATTACAAAGTCAACCACCAATAGTCTGCAGAGAAGTCTACTTAAGCAAACCCTAAATCAAATAATTTTAACCTAATCAGCATTTCCTCCCTTAATTTGACTAGTTTATATGTAAATTTATTTTATTTCAATGCAGGAAGTCTATGTGGTTATTATTTGGTCAATAGGTTTACCAAATTATTTTTTATAATTTTAAAATATAAAATTTAAACTATAATTAAGGCGTAGACATATTTTTATGTCTTCCATTCGACATCAATTTGAAATCCACCATAAAGAAATCTATTGCAGACTTCCTCAGGTTACATCTGTCATTTCGGCTTCTGTTTTTTGTTTGGTTGTAAGAGAGTCAACTGTAATTTCAGCACCCTTAGTGGTTATGTTTCTCGAAAATCGAATATAGGGTCTACGATTTCATTCAAATGCAAATAAAGGTAAAAAATGCAATTATCCCAATTAAATTTACACTGAACAAAAGCGGTTGGTGAAGAGTTAAAATTTTAGACCAAACAAAAGTTTAAAACTTATAAAAAAATATAGAAAACAATACAAAGCCAGATATTTAAATAATATATAAGAGGGAGAAATGTTATTGAAATGGATCGATTTAAAGCATGCATAAGACATATTTGAGACATATTAAACAACCTTAAGGTCCTTAACCATCAAATTATATTTGAAATTGGCCTTAAAAAATGGTTCATGGTTAAGTGGCCTTGAGCATTTCCCCACTTTTTTTAGGTGAGATTCCTTATCGAGAGTCAATCATATATAGGAAACCTATCTTCATTAGTTACACTCAAGATACATTCGAGATACACTCGAGAGACACATTGGCTTGGCCCTAATTTTTATTGGCACATTATACAAATAATGTTTACATTATACAAATAATGTTTTGAGGGTGGACAATACTTGGTTCTTCATTCACCCTACCTCTTCGTTAACCCTACCTCTTTATTCACCCCTCTATAAAATAAGGTTAGTGATATTAGATTTACATATGGTTAGATTTAAAAGGTTTATTGAAGATTTTGTAAATGTTGATTTTTTGAAGTGTTGGTTATTATATTTGAATATATAGTTAAATTGTTGGCTTAGAGTTCAAAATTTCATATCAATTTCTTACCAGATATATAATTAGTTAAAACTAATTACTAAATTCTTTTACTAAATTAAACTATGTTAATCTATATTATTATTTTTGAAGTACATTTTGGTTTATGCCTTTCAAGTTTTGCTTATTTAATATGTTTTATTTACAATATTAACTCCTAACAATTTTTCTGAAATAACATTTCGTAGAAACTCAATTAATGGAACTATTTAAATCTACCTAATTTGATACGTTTATTGCTATAAATAGCTGGACAACATTTATACATTTCGATTTTTCCACAAACAACTCTGCACATTAAATTTTTAATCCCATAAAAATCTTCAAACCTATTTTAATAGATCTTTAGAGAAAAAATCTGTTAGTTTTCCTAAATTATCTCGGCTTAATTAATAGTTTCTATTTAATATTTTCTACATTTATGGAAGAAATATACATAATATTAGCTTAAAATCAAGAATCGAAACAAACAATATCTCCAATTTCCTAAACAAGGATAACAAAGAGAACGAGTAAATGCTAACAATAAAACGAGTAATTGATAAATTAAAAATAAAAATACAATCAAGCGGTGTACTCCGGGTCAAAACTTAGATAACATAGTAAAATTTATATTAAAAAACAAAAAAAAACTTAATCATTTTATCTAAAATCATATATAAACATTAAAATTGTCCTGTAAATTCAATAAATAGTTATAGGTATATAATTTAAAATTTAATAAAACAACAGCAAAATAACAAACAAATATAATATATGTATTTTAAATATTTAAAATTTTATAAAGACTAGGTATTAAAGTATGGCAGCTTATTTCTAAACATTGTAGTGAAAATTTGGTGTGACAAATAATATTTGTTGAAAGTTTCTAAATATAAAGTCCACTTCTGTTTGGGATCAACTTCAACTACTCATCTCAGGATCCTCGCTTGCCAGCCACTCTCTGCTTTTTCTAAGATACTCTTTTCAGACAACCATTCACTCAATATGGAGAGAGCGTAATAACCGTAGACACGGTGAAGACCCAATCTCTGCCCTTCGCCTTCACCGGTTAATCGACAAAACCATTAGAAACAGACTTCTGCTACTCCTCCGCTCCGGAAACAGGAAATATGCCGACATCCTTGTGTTGTGGTTCTCCAGTAGAACTTAGAACTGGTTGTTCGAAACTCAAAAACTTCTTTGTTCATTAAACTTATAACCATGTTGTAAGAAATGGTTTTTTTGGTGAATAAAATTTTATATTCATTCAAAAAAAGAAAAAAAAGATTGATTGATACTAGTTCAAATCTTTGAATTTGAAAATTACCATGGCAAATAGTTCAATTTAAGTACACAATAAAAAAAAGCTAGTACAAATTTTCTATAAAGCAAAATCTGACTACGTTATAAAAGAAGAAATTAAAAGAAAAAAAAAATTTAGCACTTTGAGATAACAGTTGGAAAAAATAAAAAAAAAACTAAAAAAATTATCGTCGTGGTTAGACCAGAGAGGGTAAGAAAAAATCTAAAATATATGGTTAAATGTGGAATTTATAGCTATTAGAGGTAGTGGTTGTGAGAGAAATAACAAAAATCTTATTATATAAACTAATTTTAAATGAGAGAAAAATTATAAAATTGGCTAATAATTATAAAATATGTCAGTTGTTCCTCCTGCTCTTCCACTGTCTGTGTAAGATTCTCCCCTGATCCCATAGGGATAATCAAACTATTTTTGCTGCCAAAGATTCTCAGAACAACTTAATGCTACGAAACCTTACCTCTGGGGTGCAGTTCAATGGACTCAGAATCAGAATGCTTGGTCGTTACTTTCTTCAGGATCACTTTTGGTTATTTGTGAAATAACACGATCCATTTATTTTAATAATAATAATATAATTAAATATCTCATTAATTTTTAATTATAACCAAAATAATAAATTAATAATTAACAAATCAACATCTACAGCGGAAACATAACATAACTGATGACCAACTCCAATAAACACCAACATGATACTATTCCTAACCATTTTATCTAATAACCTAGCATACTTATATACAAGGTTCCAGCAATATATAAACACAACCATAACACAATAACCAAGATCATAGATCATCCTCCTCCTTGTTGCCATGATTCCACGTCACAATCCTGCACACCACAAACAACAATTAAGATGCGTGAGTAAATTTATAAAATGTTGATGTAGTTTGTTTCTCCTAAGATCGCTATTAGCTTTTCTTTCTTTGTAAGATTGCGCCTAACGATTGAAAATTTGAGTTGAGTATTTTAGAACTTTAAACTATGTTCCTGTGGGAATGGTTGTTTGTGAAGAGGTGCTTTCCTCTCTTTGGACTTTTTGTTTATTTAATTCTTTAAAAAAAAAAAATAACGTTGGTCATAAGAACGCATTGTTGTGCCTAGTTAGGTCGTCTAGTTTTAATTTTGGTTCTGACTTCGTATTTTACGATGTCGTTGTGGATGAATTTGTTTTTGTGATAGATTTGAACTATACTTTAATTAAGCATGATATGAATTGAATTCAACCATGAAGATTCCAGAATGGTAACAGCTGAGCAACTTACCTCTCACAATGATTTTAAAATTTGTTGGAAAATATACACCTTGTACTCCTCTGTTTCTCACAAGTTCATGATTCACATTCACATAAATAGTGCAAAGTTGACATATTAAACGAAGAATTGTAATATTAATATGATCAGGATTCAGAACTTTAAAACTCTAGCAAGAAGAACTCTAAGAAACTGTAACATCCGCGAACCAATTATTAGTTTTTTGGGATGGGTGTCGATCGACACCAATATTCTCTGGTTCAACCAGTTTGATTTAATTATCGATTTAGACCGGTTTGATTTAGGGAAAACCATTGAACCGAGATATTAAAGGAAGAAAACGACCTAGGGTCGTGTTTTTGTGTTTGTCTCGCCGTTTGAGAGTGAGAGAAAGAGGAGAAAACAGTTCCTAAAGGTTCTTGAGAGAGTTTGTGGGATTTCAAGGTGTTTTTGGTGAGATCTTGTTGTGGGAGTGAAGATCCAGGGCCTGGAACGTGTTAGAAGGTTGTTGGGAGTGTAGGATTCGTTGCTGTTGGTCCAAATCTTCCTGCAAAGAGGTGAGTGCATGACCATGGCTAATCTAAGCCTTTGATTTCCTTGTTCTTGCTTGTTTGTTGTTGTTTTGTGTGTTTTTCTTGCTGGGATTGGTTGCTTCAGGTTCTTGTGGACGTATTTGGCTTGGGTTTTGAGTATTGGGCGATTTGGAGGAGGTTGGAAGCGAGATTCGACTCTCGGCTTCGAGCGGACCGCGATTGCAGAGGGAGTGTCGATCGACACCACTTGGTGTCGGTCGACACCAGCAAATTGGGCATCGATCGACACTGTGGGGTATTGGATTGCTGAGGATCACTTGAGCTTGGTAGAGTTTGCTTACAACAACAGTTATCAGGCAAGTATTAAGATGGCTCCCTATGAGGCTTTGTATGGGAGGTCGTGTCGTACACCGTTATGCTGGACTCAGGTGGGGGAGAGCATTTACGGGGCAAATTTTGTTCAGGAGACCTCAGAGAAGATTCAGGTTCTCAAGCTGAACATGAAGGAGGCTTAGGATCGACAGAGGAGTTATGCCGATAGGAGGAGGAGAGATCTTGAGTTTCAGATAGGAGACAGATTGTACCTCAAGATGGCCATGTTGCGGGGTCCGAACAGGTCATTGACTGAGACTAAGTTGAGTCTGAGGTATATGGGTCCGTTCAGAGTGATTGAACGTGTTGGACCAGTGGCTTATAGACTGGAGTTACCTGAGGTTATGCGTGCATTCCATAAGGTTTTCCATGTTTCTATGTTGAGGAAGTGTCCCTGTGAGGATGATCAGTTGTTAGCTAAGATTCCCGAGGATCTTCAGCCTAACATGACTCTGGAGGCGAGACCAGTGAGGGTTCTCGAGAGGAGGATTAAGGAACTTCAGAAGAAGAAGATTCCTTTGATGAGAGTCTTTTGGGACTGTGATGGTGTTGAGGAGCAGACTTGGGATCCTGAGGCAAGGATGAAGGCAAGGTTTAAGAAGTGGTATGAGAAGCAAGCCGCGACTTGAGCTTGTCTAGCCTGGTCCCATCTGTAATACGTGGCTGGAGCGGGAATGGAGTATTCCAGCCCATCTCTCTTGTTTACTTGGTCGCTTGGGGTGGTTGGTTGTGCGACTAAGTAACAAGATGAGGTGGTGCTCGGGGTACAAAGTTTCTGTGAGGCGGGGTTTTTGGAGGAAAGTTTCCTGAAATAGAAGTTTCCTAAAGTGGAAAGTTTGCAAAAGTGGAAAGTGGTAAAAGTGGAAAATTTTATGTGAGTTAAAATTTGTTCATTTAAGTGGAGAGAGCCTTGGAGGGGCTTATGTGGCCTTAGTGGCGGACTTTTTTAGTCATTGTGTGGCCTTTGTGGCGGGCTGTTTAGCCAGATGTGTGGTCTTTGTGACGGTCCTTCGGGACAGATGGTCTTTGTGACGGTCCTTCGGGACAGATGGTTTTTGTGACAGTCCTTCGGGACAGATGGTCTTTGTGACGGTCCTTCGGGACAGATGGTCTTTGTGACGGTCCTTCAGGACAGATGGTCTTTGTGACGGTCCTTCGGGATAGATGGTCTTTGTGATGGTCCTGTTTAGGATATTTGTTTGGTCTTTGTGACGGTCCTGTTTAGGACATTTGTTTGGTCTTTGTGACGGTCCTATTTAGGACATTTGTTTGGTCTTTGTGACGGTCCTGTTGAGGACATTTGTTTGGCCTTATGGAAGTGAGATGATCCATGTGAGGTCATGAGGTATTCCAGTGAGGGGATATGTNTGGTTGTGCGACTAAGTAACAAGATGAGGTGGTGCTCGGGGTACAAAGTTTCTGTGAGGCGGGGTTTTTGGAGGAAAGTTTCCTGAAATAGAAGTTTCCTAAAGTGGAAAGTTTGCAAAAGTGGAAAGTGGTAAAAGTGGAAAATTTTATGTGAGTTAAAATTTGTTCATTTAAGTGGAGAGAGCCTTGGAGGGGCTTATGTGGCCTTAGTGGCGGACTTTTTTAGTCATTGTGTGGCCTTTGTGGCGGGCTGTTTAGCCAGATGTGTGGTCTTTGTGACGGTCCTTCGGGACAGATGGTCTTTGTGACGGTCCTTCGGGACAGATGGTTTTTGTGACAGTCCTTCGGGACAGATGGTCTTTGTGACGGTCCTTCGGGACAGATGGTCTTTGTGACGGTCCTTCAGGACAGATGGTCTTTGTGACGGTCCTTCGGGATAGATGGTCTTTGTGATGGTCCTGTTTAGGATATTTGTTTGGTCTTTGTGACGGTCCTGTTTAGGACATTTGTTTGGTCTTTGTGACGGTCCTATTTAGGACATTTGTTTGGTCTTTGTGACGGTCCTGTTGAGGACATTTGTTTGGCCTTATGGAAGTGAGATGATCCATGTGAGGTCATGAGGTATTCCAGTGAGGGGATATGTGGTTGGTGGGGCATTGAGATGTCTTACGCGAACCACGGGAAGGGAACATGGATAGGGATAGGACTCAGACGTGTTCAGAATTGTTTGCTCGTGACTCTTGGGGGACTTAGGTTCTCCTAGTACTGCCATATTCTGAGACTTTGTGGCTTGGGAATATGGTTGGTATATCGACTTCGGATGATGATTCGAGGGCGCGCTGTAGGGTGGCAACCCGAGAGACGAGTATTGGACTTCCTTATATATTATGGCATGCACGCTTCGGCCTGATAAGGAGCCAACATTATGGCATGCAGGTTTCGGCCTGATGAGGAGCGAATAAAACTCAAGGTTTAGGCCTCTAAGTAAAGGAAAGTCCAAAAGTTAAGAGCAAATAATGCCTGGAGCGTGATTCTATCGCCTAGAGGTGACCTTTCGTAGTTCGGTCGGAGGAGTGCAGGCCGTAGAGACGGTTTTACGGGAGTCCTTGGCTGATGGTTATTCGAGATTCGAGGACGAATCTATATTGGTGGGGGAGATTTGTAACATCCGCGAACCAATTATTGGTTTTCTGGGATGGGTGTCGATCAACACCATGGTGGTGTCGGTCGACACCAATATTCTCTGGTTTGACCAGTTTGATTTAATTATCGATTTGGACCAGTTTGGTTTAGGGAAAACCATTGAATCGAGATATTAAAGGGAGAAAACGACCTAGGGTCGTGTTTTTGTGTTTGTCTCGCCGTTTGAGAGTGAGAGAAAGAGGAGAAAACAGTTCCTAAAGGTTCTTGAGAGAGTTTGTGGGATTTCAAGGTGTTTTTGGTGAGATCTTGCTGTGGGAGTGAAGATCCAGCGCCAAGAACGTGTTAGAAGGTTGTTGGGAGTGTAGGATTCGTTGCTGTTGGTCCAAATCTTCCTGCAAAGAGGTGAGTGCATGACCATGGCTAATCTAAGCCTTTGATTTCCTTGTTCTTGCTTGTTTGTTGTTGTTTTGTGTGTTTTTCTTGCTGGGATTGGTTGCTTCAGGTTCTTGTGGATGTATTTGGCTTGGGTTTTGAGTATTGGGCGATTTGGAGGAGATTGGGAGCGAGATTCGACTCTATGCTTTGAGCGGATCGCGATTGCAGAGGGAGTGTCGATCGACACCACTTGGTGCCGGTCGACACCAGCAAATTGGGCATCGATCGACATTGTGGGGTAGTGTCGGTCGACACCAAGGCCAGTGTCGGTTGACACTTGGCTGGTGTCAGTCGACACCTCCCTTCCAACGAGACGATGTTTGATTTCCTGGTTTGTATGTTTTGTCTGTTGTTTGTTTGGAACATTGGAATCACTGTTGCTTATGTGTATAGTCCAGTAGATGGGAGGATTGCCTCACTGAGTGTTTATCAAATACTCATGCATCTCAATATGTGTTTGTGGTGCAGGTAAAGGTGATCGTGGAATCAAGGCGATGAAGAGGAGGATGTTCTAGGGACTCGATTGTAAGTTGTCTGGCATTGCTAGGTTGCTAGAGTTGGGTTTTTAGGAACATTGTTAGGTTGTCGGTTTCATGTTTCCTGATGCTTGATTATTGGATTGTTGTTATGGATATGTATTGGTTATATTATTATTGGATATTTATTAATATTGTTATTCCCGCTGTTGTTTGTGGTTGTGGATAGGTGGCTAGTGGGTATGAGACCACTAATTGTAGTTTATATTATATTTATATTTATTATTTATTAGTTAAAAAAAAAAAACGGGTCGGATCGTTTCAAAAACAAATGAATATAGTTTCATCTAGAAGTTTAGGATAGAACGAGCACTTAATTATGTTTGCTTATTTTCCAAGTGGCCTCTTCCACATCCTTCTCTGCTAATGACACATGAACAGAAGTTACTCCCCATGGGTTATCAATATCAAAGGTGCGTGCCTCATAAACTATTAAAAGCATCTTAAATGGACTTTCCAACCATGTATAGAGATTGTTTATGCAAGTATATATATATCATCTATTTCAAGTCTAAAAAGAAAAATATGGGAGACATATATGATAGATTTAAAACAGCAAACTGTGTAATAAAGAGTAGCAATGTATAGCGACGGAAACATGTTAGACGAAAATTGAGAGGACTTTAGATAAACTATGAGAAAAAATGTTTGAGAAAGAAGAACAAACCTTCTTTTCCAAAGAGATGACCGGGTCTACACAGGAACATATTCCTCTTCGTATCTTAAAGTCTTAAATACTCTGAACTGAAGAACTCTCTTGATTATCATCCTCTTTGTTCTTGGTAGAATCGTGGCACCATGTGCATCAAATCACTACATATGAGAATGCAAAACATGTCTTGAAGATCTACATAGTACATAATTAGTTTTCGTTGGAAGTTTTTTTTCGTTATTCAATTGAAATCAGCTATCAATACAAACCTATTCAGCGATTACAAAATAAAACATAAGGGTTTAAATAAGGGGCAAGATCAAATAGACAAATTTTATTTTTAAAAGAGTGAACCTTATGTTTAAAGAAGATCTGGAAGCGATATTTGGCTGACCCGTAGATCCACGTTGCCGGAATGACCTTGTAGAATGTTCCATATAATGAAGTGATAACAACATCGTTATTTTATTTTGGAAAACATCACCGTCACTTGTTCTTTTTTTTTTTTTTTTTTCACGCACCGTCACTTGTTCTATCAATATATAAGTCCTGAACAAACAAAACTGAAAATAAGTAAATCAAAGGGTTAAAGACGTCGCATTTATTTTGCAAGAAAGAAGTCAAAAGAGAATTTCTAAAAGACATAAATACAATTTAGATTAGGAGAAGTTAGGAATTGCCATATGGATCGTTTTTGAACTGCTTAGTTTTGCTGATGTGGACATTTTGAGAGGACTCAAATTTTCCCTTTTATTAGTATAGACTAGGTTTTGAATCCATGCTATGCGTGGGTATATTTGATATATTTTGATTGATGACGGTAGTAAAATACTTATAAAACATTTAAATTAGTATTAAGGAAAAAGTTAAATTTCAGATACACATTTTTTTGAAATATAAAAATCAGTTGTGTTATAAAATCAAATCTGATAAAAAAATCATGAATTTAACTCGACATCCAAGCGAGACGAATTAAACTGATGACCTCACATATCTTAAATCATTTCTTTGACCACCAGAAAAATAAAACAATATTATTATCATGAATTTAACTCGTTTTCATATTTAATTGATCGCTACCACCTATGTTTTCGTGTTTTTTATTCAATGTTTTCTTATTCTTCATATTCTTTTTTGTCATTTCTACTGTCAAATTTTGTGGTAATCGTCAGTCATCATTATTTTTACCGTCTGGTTCTTTGCTATACTCTTTTTGTTCTTCTCCTCGTCAACTTCTTCACATTCTTCCACTAAAAAATATTTTTTTAGACTACCACACAACTTGTTAATCCATCAAACTCCAAGAACAAAATGATTTCTTTTCTCATAAAAATAAAAAATAAGATAAATTTGAACCTTCAAAAATTTTCAATATTTATAATATTTTCAAATTTTAAAATTATAATATTTAAAAACTTTTAAAAGCTAAGAACTTTACAAAGTTTCAATATTTAAAATTTTTATAGTTTTTTGAAACATTTTAAAGTTTTAATTTGATCAAATAAAAAACTGGATNACGAATTAAACTGATGACCTCACATATCTTAAATCATTTCTTTGACCACCAGAAAAATAAAACAATATTATTATCATGAATTTAACTCGTTTTCATATTTAATTGATCGCTACCACCTATGTTTTCGTGTTTTTTATTCAATGTTTTCTTATTCTTCATATTCTTTTTTGTCATTTCTACTGTCAAATTTTGTGGTAATCGTCAGTCATCATTATTTTTACCGTCTGGTTCTTTGCTATACTCTTTTTGTTCTTCTCCTCGTCAACTTCTTCACATTCTTCCACTAAAAAATATTTTTTTAGACTACCACACAACTTGTTAATCCATCAAACTCCAAGAACAAAATGATTTCTTTTCTCATAAAAATAAAAAATAAGATAAATTTGAACCTTCAAAAATTTTCAATATTTATAATATTTTCAAATTTTAAAATTATAATATTTAAAAACTTTTAAAAGCTAAGAACTTTACAAAGTTTCAATATTTAAAATTTTTATAGTTTTTTGAAACATTTTAAAGTTTTAATTTGATCAAATAAAAAACTGGATCAAACCGAATAAAACTTATAAACTTGGACGCCTGATAAATCAAGTTTTCCTGCTCATTCATTGTTGGAAGCATATTAATCTTATTTATACTGGTTCTGAATCATTGTCTAAAAAATTTCTAGACTGATGTGGGATATTGTATATAGTTCTTTTATTTCCATAAATTTAAAATTTTCCTTTTTCTTAAAAATTCTAGAAATTTTGAAAATGTTAATGAATGGCATGTCAAATCCTTATATGTTGTTTAAAACAATTCTTAATATAGAAAATTCTGAAGATTTTTAAAAATGTTAATTAGTGAGGTGCCTAATCACTATTGGTAGTTTTAAAGCTTAGGTGGACGCGTGAATTTATTAGATATATTTTGATGAAAATTATATATGACTGATGATGATAGTAAAATATTATCTTATAAAAAAAATTAAATTAGTATTATCATTTTTATTGTCAAAATTTGTGGTAATTTTCATTGTTACTTTTACCGTCTGGTTCTTCGTTATACTCTTTTTCTTCTTCTTCCTCGTCAACTCTTCACATTCTTCCACTCAAAAAACTTTTTTTTAAGACTACCACACAACTTGTAAACCCATCAAACTCCATGAACAAAAATTTTTATTTTCTCATAAAATTTGTGAATAAGAGCAGCATAGTCAACACATGCATCCAATTATTTATAATTTTATCCACATGCTTATTTTGTTTTAGATCCACACGTTTAGAATCTTCTCCAACCAAAATCCTTACTTGGTTTATAATATTTTTAAAACATAATAAAATATACTAATAATAATTTATTTAATATGAATCATATGATATATAGAAATATGAGTATACTATAAGAACATATTAATTATAAATAAATAATATCAATTATATTATATCATCAAATAATATCAACTGTATCATATTCTCAAATAACCGTAACCGTATATAACCATAACTGCTTGAACCGGAACCGTTTTTAAACGTAACCGTTTAACCGTTTATTAAACGGTTATATAGTTAAGGTTAAACAAAATTTCTAACCACAATCGATGGTTAATAAACCATAACCCTGGTCATGTCTATGTATAGCTAATAAAACATGTGTGTTTGTCGTCCATCTTTCTTCTTTAAACTCCAAAACTTGACTCAAACATCAAATTAAGGTCTTGCGATGTCAATCCTTCTTCCTTAGACCCAAAAATAAAAAACTAATGAAAGAATATCAACTCATCTATAAAATCATACACAAAAATATGTTTTATAGTCATAAGAAATAAAAAACACAAACGTAGATAAATAAGATAATTTATGTTTTACATCAGTATTTATAGTATTTTAAATTTTTAAAAGGTTTCGAAATATAAAATTTGAACATTTTAAAAACTTTCAATATTTATAATATTTTTATCTTTTAAAATTTAAAAATTATAATATTTAAAAACTTTTTAAAAGCTAAGAACCTTTAAAAGTTTCAATATTTATAATATTTAAACTTTTAAATTTTTTTAAAAATTATAATATTAAAAAGTTTTTAAAATTTGATCAAATAAAAAACCAGCTCAAACCGAATAATTTTTAAACTTGGACGCTTGATAAATCAAGCTTTCCTGCCATTTGTTGTTGGAAGCATATTAATCTTATTTATACTGGTTTTAAACCATTGTCTAAAACTTTTTTAGCCGATGTGGGATATTATGCATAGTTCTTTTATTTCCATAAATTTAAAATTTTCATTTTTCTAAAAAATTCTGGAAATTTTAAAAAAATGTTAATGAATGACATGTCAAATCCTGATAGGTTGTTTTAAAATAATTTTTAATATAGAAAATTCTGAAAATTTAAAAAAATGTTAATAAGTGACATGTCAAATCCCGATAGATTGTTTAAAATCTTATGTAGATAACCTTAAAAGCTTATAGCACATACTTTTATATAGTATATATTTAATTAATCTCTCACAATCCCTATTAAAAAGTGCGATGCGCGGAAAGCGAAGATAGTGTTTCGAGAGGCCGGCACAAGAATATATAGTTTAATTACAAATTTTCCACCTGAAAAGTAATCATTTCTCAATTATATTTAACTAAAAAAATCTCTATCAAATCCTTAGAAAACATTTAGAAAGTAATCACTCTGTTTCCAGAAGTACCACCCTTACCTTAGATACTATGATGATATTAGAATACTCGCTCTAACTGCTTTAAAAAGATGCACCGATAACTCATAAAGTTCAACTCTGATAAAAACTCTGTGAGTTCCTTTGGCTTCTCCGACACAAGCTCCATCTTGATATATACACCATGTTTATGGTCTCAATTTCTTATCCCTGGCCAGGTTCATTCTCTTAAAACCCATCTTTAAGCTCCAAAAATCTGATTTCGAGCTCTATTTAGATACACAAGCTCGAAACTGCCATTCTTTTTTCTCCTTTTCCCCCTTCTTTCTACTCTTCTTCTTCTTTCCCTCGACTGATGACAATACCACTAACTCCGATCTGCATCTGATGGAATTGTCACTGCTTCGTCACCACCATGGATCAATCTAATTCCATTACGTTGTGCCGCTTACCATTCTACGTGACTCGATCCTTCATGATAGCCTCCTTGCCTTCTCTTCTTTCACGTTATGTTCTCAATAACCAACTCTCTATAGGATAAAATATGAGAACTTCTCTAAGAGCTAAGTTTCCCTTCCTAGCATCAAATATCCTAATTACATGACATGATCTTCTCTTCATCACTAAGTTCGATTGTTTTTGTTTTATTTTTTTCTCAAAAGATTTGGTATAGTTGATTAATGTTTTGGATACTGATTTGGCCAGCAAAATAGATAGGAGCTCCTTATAAAGATATTGACGTTCAAGACAAGAATTCTCTAGGCATTATGGAATAACAATTAATAAATCTTAAAGTGACGAAGAAGAAAGACATATAATTTTATTTAATTGATGCAAGTAGAAGTCATGTACAATCTAGCTAGGATTGAAAATCTTCTACAACATATATATACATAAACGGGCAACAACTTATTCAGATACTACTAGCACCAAAGTCTCGCATTTTTTAATTGAAAACAAGGAAAATAACACTCTGAAACATGGATGAAGTTTCTTCATGGATATGCTTGTTTAGGCAGTCGCAACTCCAATCTTGGATCCCTTGGTGCAGAAAGTTGAACATGCCTTTGCGCACTTTTCTACCGTTTTATTCATAGTTTCACTTGTCTTTACTAATCGAAACAATAATAGAATAAATTAACATTATGTTGTCTATTATTCGAAGAAATATAATAATCATGTAATGAAATTGGATGGTACGTTTTACCACAGTTTTGGAGAGTGTTCATGGCAACACACACAGAAGATGCCACCCCAACATGCAGTAGTTATTGATAGCATCACCTTGAGTCAAATTTTTAAAAAATTAAACCTTCTCAAACTTGTAACAAATGACATGGTAAAGCACAATTTTTTTTTTTTTTACCAGAGTTCTCCAGAATGTCATGGTTATATCCCTTTGGACATGGAGTCGCGGTTTTGCATCCACTGAGTGATGCACACTTTGGTCGGGAACCCCCGCAAGACGACAAACATTATGGATATTTCTAGCAATCTCAGATGGGCAGCAGCTTTTTGCTTCCACTTGAATTTGCGCCATGACCAAACTCATTATGAGCACACTTAGAATCACAGTTTTTCCTTCCATCTTTTGAGTGATACTTTTTTTTATCACACTTTTATTCCGAGTAAACCCGTATATTTAAGTTTGTGTTAATGAAATGGTGATGAAACTAGACTTGCTTATATACTAACTGTATTTACAGTTTTCTACCACGAACTTCAATTCACACATTTCAAACATGCTCTATAGAGTCTACGTAAATATCACTTTATGTTTGTTTCTTCAAATTTATGTTTGGGAAAAAATTATATTAAATTAAACAATAAAACAAATTAGGAAAATTAGATTTTTTTTCTTTTAACGTCCTCATCACCATCGACATCCCTCTTTTTTTTCTTTCTTTTATATCTTTTTTCATAAGTAAAAATTAAACTCAAAAAAAAAAAACTATAAGTTTTTGTTAACACCAATTTGCTAAAGTCATGATTGAAGTTAAACTTGACCAACCATTCCTTCAGAAAATTGCAACTGTAGATGAAATGAGAAATGTTGCTATGGTGGATGTTGAATTCCTGTGTTAATTACCAAGATTAGTGATCCAATTAATTCAGCTGCTACTACTTCATGTATCTTCCCTCCAATAATCCCTGACTCGACCACCTTGTTGATCTATTTGTTCAGAATCTCACATTCTCACTACCTCAAAAGTCACCTGTCACCACCGTGGATAATTAATAGAACAAAAACGCTTTTGGAGTCTGACTCTGTTGATTCTAGTGATCATACTACTCCTGCTCATAATCACCATGTTTTCTTCATCCTTATATTGTTGTTGCTTCCTCATCACTAATAGATGAAATTTTAAAACAAGCATATCGCCGAGCCCATTACTCATATGCAAGTTACAGAATTCACAACAAGTTCTGCGGGACCTACCCATTGAATTTTAAGTAACCACTCAAGCTACAACTACAAGCCAAGTGGTTGTCCTACCGTCATCAACTGTTGTCACCACTTCTGAGTTGAGATTGGCTCTACCTCCATTTTCACTTATCCACTATTGCTTCATTTGGTCTCAGCTTCTAGAACGGGTAAAGATACTTTGAATGAAGATTATGGAGTTAACATCTTCACGGCTCAAAGTATCTTAAGGGAAAAGGCCTGTCAACCCTACCCAAAAGTTTCAAGACATGTGGAAGGTTGTAGGACGTGGCAACTGGCAAATGCGGTTGTGTCCGTGGAGCCGCAAACATTAGAGACTAGTGACATCCAATGATGGTATATGGTAGGAGCCAGTCCTAAAGTCACATATTTTTTCTTCAAGAGGAGTAAAAATCTAACTTCGTTTCTTGCTGGAACAGAACCTTTGGATTATTCTATTTTGATCCCAAATTTATATTTGATTAAATTTAGGTGAATTAATTTTGAGGATATCTAGGTGATTTTAATGAGATTTAAAAATAAGAATTAAAAAAATTTATTGATGATTTGGTAAGACTTCATCTTTAAATTTGAAAGTATTTTGAGTGATTTGGTAAGATTTATTCTTTTGTTTTACCAATGTTTTTACTTTTTAGAACCCAACATAATAAATAAGCAATCTTTCAATCATGTCAAGAGCATGGTTAGAACTTATAAGCTCAAATGCAAATTATCAAGGAACGAAAGTCTCTCTTCTCTACATGTTTTTTTTTATCTTTTAGCCATTTATTCTAAACTTAGAATAAAGATTTATTTATTGTCAAAAGGGTTTTTTTTATATGAATACAAGTTTACATTCATACAAAAAAAAAAGAAATCTCTCTTTGGAACGAAAATCTAGGCTATGAAATGTATATATTGGAGCATAGGGAGTTTTCTATAGCGTTTCAAAAAGTTTTTAAAAGAATAGATTTCAAAATTTTTAATAGAAGAATAGATTTCAAAAAGTTTGAAAGGTTTTCTATAGATTTTTCTAGACTTGGTAAAAAAAGAATAGATTTTGGGAATGTTTATGTGTGTTTATTAGTGATGAACCTGGTGTTTAGCTCATTGATGAAGAAGCTATATATAATATATACGCATAAGTTTTTGAAGAAAACATTAGGCGGATGATTCTTCCATTTTGAGACAAGTTCAGGGAAACTAGCTAGCTGATGCATCATGCATAGGAACTCGTTGAATATGCATCTTGCCTTAAAGTCTATCTATGGTTTTGACCTCGTTGATCTTAGCCACATGCATAGCTATGTTCCAAGTGCTATCTAGTTTAGAGTCAGTTCATGCATGTATGCGTTAAGAAAACGAAGTTATAATAAAGTTCTGGATTATGTAAATTTTATTTACGGGCTTTTCTTTTTTCTCAAACCGCGCGAGATACAAAAGAAACATCTTTCAAAGTTTGGTCCTCCTCTCTTCATAGTTCATATGCAGAGCCGGCGCTATGTTTTACTTGGCTACAAGCGAACCAAAAAAAAAAGGCTGCTTTGCACATGTTTATACTATTTTTTTTTCAAATTAAATAATAAAACTGGATTTGTTTAACAAAAGCACTAAAAGTTCTAAAATATCAAAGATTGTTATTTTTTAATTTTGTGAAAATGATTCTTCTTGCATTTTTACTTGCAAACTCATTCCTTTAAAAAAGACATCTTACTAAAAAAAATATTAAATATTAGCATAAACAAAAGATATATGGAGAATAATGTAAATAAGAAGAACAACTTTAAAACTATATATGTTATAGAGAATCACAACAAAGAGAAAAAGTTAACCTAATAAAATCTAAAATAGGTATAAGATCTATAGGCAAAATCAATGATTTGAGAACAAAAAAATGGTGAATCCAGAACCAGAGAAAGAAATAAATAATATTGAACAAGAAGATAAAGGATGTGAGTAGAGAGGCTAGAGGAAAAACGGATGACCGCTAGGGTTAATTGATATTTTGTGTTATGGGACTCGAACAGAGGAAATGAAGATGAGAATTAACTAAACACTACCACTAGACTACGTATACTTTACCAAATTATACGGCCGAAATATGTTTAATAAATAAGCGGCCGAAATATGTTTTACTTCATGACTTTTTTCGTTTTAATCAAGTAAAACAAAAAAAAATTTGAATTGTTAATGAATTCAATTATTATGTTATTGGTTTAAAAATTTATATATTTTTCTTTATAAAAAAAATCATGAAGATACTTTCATCAAATAGAGAGATTGTGACTTTTTGTGGAACATGGGTCTCATCAAAAAAGTCCATGACTTTTTGTGGTTCTTTTGTAAAAAACGACATAATGAACATGGGTCTTCAATTCTTATCCATGTGAATGCCAAAATGATTTCATAAAGACAAAATTTGATGAGATGCGGTGTGAGATGGTGAAGAGCTTCCAACGGACGATGGAACCACATAAGACATCAACACAACAAGCCGTGAGGGTGGAGACTGAAAGTATAAAGCCTCAAGTCCAACAAAACAAGGCCCAATCCCCAACTCATATCAAGAGTCTTCCTCATATTCATAACAAGACAAATGAGAAGCGCTTCCCTATTCAACCAAATGAGACAAAATCACAGTCTACACAAAAGGAAAAGAAGAGTGAACCAGCTTGCTCTCCAACCATCGTACTATCAAACCGTTTCAGTCCTATCCTATCAGAGGAGAGTGGCTAGATGATTGACAGATGTAATCAGATCCTACATTGCATCAGAGATCTAGAATGTTCTTAATGTAGGATAAGAATAAGCTTTTTGTACCCATTGTAATTATCTAGAAAAGATCAATACAATGCAAGTATTATTCATCAAAACTATCTCTTATTTTCTTGTTCACATGGTATCAATGCTTTCTTAAAACCCTAACCGGTGCTGTCATGGCAGAGAGTTCTAATCCTTACCCGTTTTTGTCTTTTCTTCACGTATAGCTAGATCAGTTACAGTCGAACTGAGTGATAGCAACTATCTTCTCTGGAAACCAAGTTTGAGTCTCTAATTTGCTGTAAGAAGCTTCTAGGCTTCGTTAATGGGAGCATCACAAAACCACTGGCGACTACTGCCACTAGCGCCATTAAAACTCGAAATCCAGAGTACGAAACTTGGATCTGTACAGACAAGCTCATAAAGTCATGGATTTTTGGTACCCTTACTGAAGAGGTGTTGGGTCTTGTTCAAGCTCTGTCTACATCTCAAGATGTATGGTTGTCTCTTGCTGGAAACTTCAACAAAATTTATGTTGCTAATTTGACCTCCGACACCGGTTGCAGCTCCTGAACATCAAAGGTAAAACCTTAACCACTTATTGCTGTGAGTTTTGAGCCATATGTGACAACTTGAGCTTCATTGGAAAACCAGTTGATAAGAATATGAAGATCTTCACGTTTTTTAATGGATTGGGCCGTGAGTATGACCCAATAACTACAGTTCTTCAAAGCTCGATGTCTCGCACACCTTCCACAATGTTCAACAACGTCGTACTGGAGATCTCTGGTTTTGATTTGAAGCTACAGTCCTACGAAAGCCCGGATGATGTCTCGCCTCATCTTGAATGTTTGTGTGCTTTTCATGTCTTATGTGGCTTGGTTTCACTCATGTGAATGCCTTGAACGAGTGAGAGGCGAATTGAGTCGGAGATCTATGCTAGAGATCAAAGGATAACGATGCTCAACATTAGTGTCGATCGATACTAGGAGGGTGTTGGTCGACACCAATGAGAGGAAGGTGCGAGGACTATAAGCAGTGTGTATCGACACCATGTGGAGGAGTCAGTCGACATAAATTAGAGTTTTTGGAGATGTCGAGCAGATGTCTGTTGACACCAGTTGGCCAGTGTTGGTCGACACCACCCTGTCAGCAGGCAGATGACACATTGTTTTTTGTTCATGGTTTGATTGTGTTTTGTTGCTTGTTGTTTGGAGATTCTCTATGCTTGTTTGTATAACCCGGTAGATGGGAGGATTATTGAGTATTTGTGATAATACTCATGCATCTCAATTGTTGTTTGTGGTGCAGGTAAAGGCAAAGTAAGATCGTGGAATCAAGGCAATGAAGAGAAGGATGTTCTAGCACTAGTAAAATTGTGTTGTATTGTTACAAATAATTGTGTAGATATAGCTTGTTTTCCGTAGCAAAAACAAAATTGTTACATATTTTTGACAAAAAAAATTAGTAATTATTTACTCCTCACAAACTGACGCTTCATCACAATTCGTAGCAGGTTTGCCACAGATTAGCGACAACAGAAATTGTAACCCTTTGCTACTAATTGATACAGTTATCTACGAATGTCTGTGACAATTTGCGTCAGAAGTATTAGTAGCACTTAGTTACAAAATGTTACAAAAGATGTGTGGGTACAGCCTCACAACAATCTACATTGGAGGTTGTCATAAACTTGTTACTAGTTGAGACGAAGTGTTTGTCGCTAAGTATTGGCTGTTGGCAATAGATATTCCGTAAGTATTAGCTACGCGTAAATTGTTACAAATTTGCTTCGATTGCTTACAAATTTATGCGTTATTAATTAGCTACGCATAGTAACAATAACATTGTAAGAAAATGGCTTCTAAATCGTAGGTTTGGTGGTCGATGCCTTCTGATGCAAGACTTATTCTACCGCCACAAATGGAAAACAAAAGTACAAAATACCTTTATATAGAGTTTAACCAGCAGACAAAATACTACATGACAGAGTTTGAAACCAAAGTACAGAGCAAAGTTTGTGGACCAAACTGCAGAACATAGTTTTAAGCAAAAGACTACAAAGCTGAGTTTTAACATCGATTACAAAGCAGAGTTTTAGAGGCAGATAGAGAGCCGATATATAAACCAAAAGAGTCTGCTTGACTGAAACCAAACGAAGAGGGGTTCATCAGATGATGGCACTACCTTGAAGCTCCTCACCGTCATCGTCCTCTGGCTCATGAGTCTCGTCAGGCACATTAGTGGGATGACTCTGATCGATGTCATCAGCTTCAGGATTGGCATCTCGGTTCTCTCTGTTGTTGGTTTGAGTTGGGCCAGTCACTGATGCACCTGTACCGTTAGTTGGTTGAGCAGATGGGAAAGAGTGTGATGCACCTTCAGACATATATTGCTGCATAAATTCCACGACATTGGCCAGTTGCTCTTGAAGAGATGTCAGTTGACGTTCAAGAGAGATCCTCTCCACTGCACCAGCTGAGCTTTCTCCACCCTCACGGATGTAGTTTTTGCCCCCGAGACCGAAGATCCTCCCATTCTGAGATGGAACCACCTAATGAAAAAAGTATTGTAAATATCTGCTCTCATAAATGAACAAGCGAATAGGAATTGTTTATCAATAAGTGTAGAGAACAAAACTAGTAAACCATAGTTGTGGAAGAAGGATGAACAATAGAATCTTGTGTGTAGATTGAACACCAAATCTTAGAGTAAGGTTGAAACTGATCCAGATATATATCATAGGAGATCATGTTACTTGGAAAAACAGCTCATCCTCCTGAAGCTGAGTTAACCCTGTCGAATCTGAACCTCCTTGTGAAGCGCCATCCGAGGGTTGCGGTACTGCATCAATCTGTCTTTGAATCTCTTCTTTGATAGACCTTGCCTTATCATCCACATAAGTTCCATCAGCTTTGCGGTGAGTCTCTCTGAGAATTCGATGCATGGAAGGTAATATTCCTTCTTTTTGTCGCTATAAATGAAACATACACATATATATATATATATATATATATATATATATATAACTACTTCTACTATGAATAAGTGATGTTAAAGTTATAAACTCAGGGTGATCAGAAAAAGTTACAATTAACTCTTGGAGCTGGTCGTATGAACGGGAACCAGAGGTGTGAGCATGTGGTCCAAAACCATCACGAGAAGACAAGCGATTCTCTGAAGCTATCTTGCTCTTCTTCCTTGACGCGTCTGTACCCCAATACTCCTGCATCGTCTCCCAAATCTCCCCACTTATCCATTCTGGTTTATTCCCAGAAACTTTAGCCTTCGAGATCATGTCTCTAAGACGGCCACCAAGAACATGATACCACAAATGATACACTTCTCCGCCAATTGCATCACCCCAATAAAAACTTTGTTGTAACAGGAGACAAAATATCTAGGGGTTAATTAATGTCTCAATATATGGAGATGTTTGTATAATAAAGTATGAACACATGACTTACAACGAAAGCACCCTACCATTGCATAAGCGCCTCATTGGGAACAGAGGAGATGTTATACCATGGTCCATCAAAATGCCTCCGGATTGAAGCAACGATTGTTCTCCGTGGAGGGTTATCAAGCCCAAACCTGAGAAGCAAAATAAAAACGTTTTCTTATTTAGTACTGTTGTAGTTGTTTAGTAGTTACAATTGTGTTATACTTTTGGATTTGTAAACTTGATTACCACCTGCAATCGTATCATAAACTGGTGTGATGCAGTAGACAAATACATCAAGACACATACCAACAACCACCATATACATATTATTTGGTATACATCACACAAATCAATTAACTTGGACTTAAAATTATCAAAACAAGTCAATAATGAAACTCAACATTTGAAAGACACATACCACATTGCTCCATTTCGTCTTTCCGGATGAAGAACTGGCATCAATCTCCTAGATTCTTGTGCCAGTAAAGCATCAATGGTCACTTTTGCATTGTTGTTTCCCCTTCCGCCCTGTGCACCTTTGCCCTGTCCGTGAAGCATCCCACCGCCGCGTCCTCCACGTCCATAACCGCGGCCATCACCAGGTCCCCCACCAAATCCACCACGAAAGCCATAACCACGACCCCCACCACCACCAAAGCCATAACCACGACCCCCACCACCGCCACCACCAGTGCCTTCAGCACCAACTACTCCACGTCCACCACCACCAAGAACAGGACCAATACCACCACCACGTCCTTCACACCCGCCACGACCCGCGACACCACCACGTCCACCACCAAAGACAGGGAGTCCACCACCACGGCCTTCACCGCGACCATCTCCACGGCCACCGCCACGACGACCTCCAAACCCACGACCTGTACCAGCTGAGCCACCAGAACCTTGTGATCCATTTGGATTCATCTACGACGATACATCATTAAGTATTAGATCTGTTAGTAATATAAACCAGAGTCTCTTACATATTACATGATGTCCCAATTAAAATATCTTCTATATTCATGAACTGATCAAGATAAAACCCTAGGGTGAAAAGGAACCAAACAACCTACTTAAAGATCTGATATTTGAGTAGCCTACCTAACTTACCTTACGGTTAGCAGAGAGGTAACAGAGAGTTAGCTATTTTGGTGACAAAGTACGTCTGCCTCTGTTATAACTTTGATACGGTTACCAGGAGATAGAAACAAAGAGTGAGATAAGAAGGTGATGAGTAACTGTAAGTCAAAGTGATGTTTAAAGAGAGTCACTTGTATCATGGGTATGAAGAAACAAGAGATACGAACATGTGGGTTGATAGATCCAAATGAGAGTAACACTTGTTTACAGAAAATTCACTGATGAGTAAGAAGGAGAAGAGTGAGTTTGGATGAGAAGATTAAGGAAAATCGGTATTTTCATACCCCAGCTAAGGGGGTATGTTGAATTCATACACCAGCTATAACATTGAGTAAATCCATACACAAAGTTTAGTAAAATTCAAATTGGCTGCACCAATTCGACAAACGGTGTAAGAACATGCAGAAGCCGTGACGGTGTTAACTTCTCGTTAACAGCTGCTTACGTGGATGCCACGTAATAAACGACGTCGTATTGAGATACGAAAGAAAGAGCTTCTTTTGTCCAAAAGGACGTCGTTTCCATTGTCTTCTTCCTTTTTACTTCTTTCACGAGTCGAGAGAAAGTTTGTTCAATTGATTTGGGGATTTTTAGAACATTTAGGGTTTTTGGGCGAAATCGATTAAGATGTCTTCATCATCAGCTTCTTCAAGTGAGTAATTGAGAACATAATGTGTTTAGTTTCCTTGTCTTTGTGTATTTTGATAGAAATATTATTTGATTGTGAATTGGTGAATCCGTTATTTGGCGAAGGAGTGAGCAACAGAGTCAATGTCATTGGAAGAGGAATCCCACGAAAATGTAGATGTGGTCGATTCTCTGTAATGAGAACTTCAAACACAATGAAAAATCCTGGAAGACTCTTTCATTGTTGTCCTAATGGATCCGACGAGGTAATCAATATAGTTGGTCATATGAAAATTGTTCTCATAACCTTCTCATAATGTGTATTTTTGTATTAGAATCTGAATCATTTGTTTAAGTGGACCGACATAAGCATGGTTGAGGAGATGGAAGAGGTTGAAAGTGTAGTTGACAAAATAGAAAGAGAAGTGGGAAGCTTAGCAAAGGGATTAGATGAGGTAGAAGCTATCAAAGAAATCGCAGAAAGATGTGAAAAAGATATTGTAGAGCTCAAAGGTGTGGTGAGTTCTTGTGAGAAAGAGATTCAAGAGCTAAGAAGCTTCAAGAACATGATTGTTTGTGGTGGTTTAGTTGTGGCTTTTGTCTACTATGTAATATTTGTGTAATGTGTTGTTAAGTGTTTTTGTTGTGATTAAGCATGTAATCATGGAGTTGTTAAGTGTTTTTGTTGTTAACTATGAGATTACCACAAAAACTTTCAATCTCATCGGACAAAAACAAAAAACTAACTTCCTTCTATTTAGTTCATTCATTCCATTCCATGGCTTGGTCCTTGGGTTGGTGCTTGACTAAGTCCTTGGCTTGGTCTTTGGCTTGGTCCTTGGCTTGGTTCTTGGCTTTGTCCTTGGCTTGGTTCTTCACCAGTTTTCTTCTTCTTCCACCTTCTACCAACAACTCCCAGAGCCGGATAACTTCTAGTATTATGACCGACGGTACTACACCGGCCACAACGACTATCTTGTCCAGCTTTTGAATCTTTGATTCTCTTCTTCAGTTGTTCTTGTTCTTCTTTTCCTTTTGACTTCTTCTTTGGAGACTCATTCTTGCCCTTCTTTCTTTTTTTCTGTCTTTTTGGGACCTTTTGTAACTTCTCGTGGTGGTGGTTGAATCCTAGGCTCCTGAGATCTTATCCAAAAACCAATGCCATTAACTGCTGAGATTGACTCAGAGTAAATCTTGACATTTGTTGATGCCAAGTACCAATCACAGTTAACATAATCTTCAGGATTGTGCTTCTTGGTTAGTATGACTCTTAAAACATGGCGGCAAGGGATCCCTGTCATACTCCATCTTCGACATGCACATGTCTTTGCATTCATATCAACCTTGAATCCATGTTTGTTTTCGAGAACCTCATACTGCCCATTTCCACAAGGAATTACCTGACAATACTTTCGTAAAAGCTCTTCCTCTTTGATGGTGTTGGCGACCTTGAGAGTGTATTTTCCTTGACGTTTCATTGCTTTTTTAAACCTCACATCTATACGCATTATAGTTTGTCTTCTTATTGTCTCCAACATCTCCACTAATGGTATTTCCCGTGCTTTGTTGATAGCATTGTTGTAAGACTCAGAAAAGTTATTAGAAACATCTTTACAACTGGATTTGCAGCCAAAGAAGGCACGTCTACAGTTTCGTGGATTCCTTTGCATCAATGCCTCATACACTCCTTCATCAAACTTCTTCAATTCGTCAATGGCTTTGTTATGCTCAGATGCATTAAAACTCTTCGCAACTGCCCAAAACAACTTCTTTGGCAAATCTTTACCTGGATAAACTCTTCTAAGGTTACCATAGATATGGCGTGCACACATCCGGTGTTCCACCTTTGGTAGCTCTTGATCAACAACATTGAGCAATCCCTTTTGTCTATCAGAGATAAGGGTAAATCCATCACCATCTTCAAGCTTCAAATCAAATTTCAGCTTCTTAATGAACCACAACCAAGCATCATAGTTCTCTGTTTGCACAACTGCCCAAGCAACCAGATAGAACTGATTGTTAGCATCTCTTCCTACAGCTGCCAACAGTTGTCCTTTCACACCGTTTTTTAAGAAGCAACCATCTATGCCAATTATTGGCCGACAATATGCAAGCCAAGTCTTCCGAAGGGCTTCAAAGCAGACATAAAACCTATCAAACCTGACGATACCAGCATCATCAGTCAATGTCCCAACCTCCACTGTTGAACCCGGATTTGATCTACAAAACAGAAATCAAACCCATATTACCGACTAACTCCAAAATTATAAGAAAAGCAAAGTAAAAAAAAGCTTGACTTACTCTAAAAGATGTTCCATGTAATCATGTAGACGAGCAAATTGCTCATCATATTCCTCTTGAATCATCTTCAATGCTTTTGCTCTAGCTGTCCGACACTGATCATAAGTAGCAACTATGGTGTAACGCTCCTCAATCGCATCTTGCATCGCCTTAGCATTGAATGTCGGATCCTTCCTTATGTCATTCAAGAACAACTGAGCAAGGACTCCACTCTTGATCACTTTACTAAACCCGTCCTTTGTACATGCATGGACATCATTGCATGTCTTCACCATGTACTTTCCAATTTTATCTTCATAGGAGCAGTAGATCTTGAATTTGCAATTCCCTCCAATGGAACACCTTACTTCACTCTTCTCTGAACCCCATCTTGTAAACTTTATATTCTCTCCATTCTTAAGAGCATAGTCAACCACAACTTCTTTAAACTCACCTATACTATCAAAGACTTGCTCTAATTTTATTTCTCCACTACCTTTTTTGCACCTCATATATCTTCTTTCAACGTCCTCGCAATCTGAGTTAGGAGGAGTATCCTCATCATTATCATGCTCTTCTTCGTCAACAAAACCTGCTAAGTTCTCCTCCACTCGATCTTCCATGTCAACAAATACCCTACGAGCATCTCTATCATCACCATGAGAACCATCTCTATCATCGCCAACAGAACCATCTCTATCACTATGAGCACCATCTCTATCATCACCATGAGAACCAGCTTCAAGAAGCTCATGCTGTTCTTTCTCTAGAAAGATTTCTATCGACTTAACCCAAACCGCAGTTGTACACATTTTCTGAAAATTCTCACCTTCATTTATTAACTTCAGCTCTGAAAAATCTTCAAATGGATACTTATACCAGATTTTCTGCCCATAAAGAGGATCGTCCAATGCCGCCATCAGATTAGTCACAACACTTTCTGGTTTGCTTTCAAGGGTTAGAGCCGATCCTCCAACATAAGTAATTTTTTTCCCATCAACAACTCCAAACTCTCCACCATTGTGGCATTGGAATATGACATCCTCATCAGAGCTGAAAAAAAAAAACTTAAAAGAATTAGAGGGTTATTCATTTCGTTTACATATATTATCGAACACTTGGTGTTCATGATATTTTTGTAAGAGCTAAACTAGTTCCAAACTTAAGAACACACATCAATCTCATCTAAACTACACAATTACACGCAAAATCCATCGGGTTTTCTAAATAAACACTCCTAAGTATCTCAATTAAGAAAATCCCTAAATTATAAAAACCCTAAAAATTGAATTAAAACTACCTCATTTTCCGATGACAATACGGTTAACAACACTTTATACACTCTCCACGGTCGACAATCGTTGATAATTGAATCAATTGACCAATTGATTTTGATTTATTGGTGAAAAAAAGAGAAGAAACATGAGTCGGGATTGAGAAACATAACTCGAGTTGGGAAAGAAGAAGTAGATGGCTTAAGAAGAAGACAATGGAAACGACGTCGTTTTGGAAAAAAGAAGCTCTTTCTTTCGTATCTTAATAGGACGTCGTTTATTACGTGGCATCCACGTAAGCAGCTGTTAACGGTCAGATAACACCGTCACGGCTTGTGCATGTTCTTACCCTGTTTGACGAGTTGGTGCAGCCAATTTGAATTTTACTAAACTTTGTGTATGGATTCACTCAATATTATAGCTGGTGTATGAATTCAACATACCCCTTAGCTGGAGTATGAAAATACCGATTTTCCGTAAAGAGGCACACAAAAAAACTTATTTCAATGAGAAGATGTGAGTTTGGAGAAGTGATGTTTTTGTGTAAATACTTTGTTACAAAAGTTACTCATTATACACCCACTTGTGTACAATTAAACGCAAGGATTGACGTGTGATCGTATAGATGAAGGACACATACCCTATGGTAAGAGTAATATCTATAGATTAAAGCTTAATTAAATCCCACTTGCAACCAAGAATTTCGACCAAGATATCTATATGCAAGGAGGAGAAGTTGTTCGGTCCATAAAAAGTATGTAACATCACATTTGGGCCTGATGGGCTTTTGACTTCCGTTCAGAAAACCAAAAGATAGATTCGTCTTTTTTTTTTTTTTTTT
>NC_025698.1:26095131-26145782 GCF_000633955.1 Camelina sativa | reverse complement strand
TAGTCTGCTACATCGTTTACTCTGTCTCTCTCCTTTCTCAGATCTCGACTTCTGTATTTATCTATTACAGTCGATTGAGAGTTGTGAAACAGTTTATCATCCACAATCTCTTGTTGTTATCCACCTTCCTCCGTATCTCACCAGAGTTTTCATCCCCTCCCTCACCCAACGTAAATAACGAACAACTCCGGGAAAGCCTTCCTCTTGTAATCGTAAGTCAATACAATCATGTCATCTTCGTTATTTATTTTGTAAATCACTGTATAAATCTGTTGAGTTGCTAGGTTATCTTCAACCAATTGAGAGTTATTGAAAATTTTGGTTGAGAGGTAGAGGGATGGAAATAACTTTCAGAATACATATATTAAACATTTGTGGCTTAGAAAGTCATGGTTTTCGGTCATATATAAAATCATGTGCCTAGCTCTGTATCTGCCTCTGTCGGAATATCTCCATGTTGTTCTGCATACAAATGTCTTGGTTCAAGTTTGTTCTACTAACTTTGTAGTTATACATTTTGATTCTCTTAAGAGAATTGGTAATGCCTATATCTCAATTTTTACTTTCTGAATGTCTCTCGTAATGGTAACTCTTGTTTGTGTAGCTGCACCCCATAATAGGCGATGGCAAAGACCACATACGAAACAGGTTTGCCGGTTTATGATCTCAATAATGGAGCTTAATAGTTTTGATAGGTTTTTCTAGATACAGCTTTAATTTGTGAAACAATTATTGCATCTATACGGCTTCGTTTTGTTATAGATTATCTGGTTTTTTTGATACTTTCTAAATCGTGATGTAGATACTTATCAGGAGGTAAGAGCAACAAAGAGAAAGAGGAAGATGTAAGTAATCCCTATAAACCAAACATGTTTCACAAAAACTCAACATCTGATTTAGGTTTGTACGTGCAGAATTCAGATACCTATCTTCAAGACTCAATAATTTTAGGTAAGTATCACCGATCCTTTTTTTTGTTGATGCAGCTTTATCACATAACGCAAGGTCCTTTCACTGATGCTTTTTCATTCGTAAACTCTAACAGAACCTCCTCATATAAGGAATTCGTTTCCGGAATACGTTTCTCAGTGGCAAAGAAGTGATGACGATAGTTTGTCTCCGACTCGAGAAAGTGAATCTTTCAAGGATAGATAATGTACGAATGCACCATCAAAGGTATTGATATTATCTTCCATCAACGTGTTAAGGGTTTTCAAGTAAAACCGTTGTCACTAAATATTTGTGTTATCTCCGGTTACATATAGATATCAGAGATATTGTGCTAATGCAGGTAAGAAACAGATGTTTATAATCGTTCATGTCAGCTTAAAAACCTTAAGCATACTTTATGTGTCTGTATAGATGACTTGGGCATTGTTGTGTGTTCTTATAGACCAGATGGATGTCGGTGAGGATGTCGGTGAGGACAGTCACTTAGACGAAGTAATTGCGTTGAAGAAGATAGTGAAATATCTAGAAACCGTCGTGGAGAATTTGCATTAGGTGATCAATCGTTTATTTCGATTGGAAGAGGGGAAAAAAAAGTAATGACGATTAGTTATATTGAGGTCAAGTAGTTTTTTGTGTAATGCCTAAATCTTTTTAAGGGTGGATGTATGCGAATGTGGTTACTCTACTACATTATGAATATGACCACATGACAGTTTATTTTTTGGGCATTTATGAAAATCCAGTGTACCAGTCTGTTCGTTAACTTAAATATTTGATGGATTGTAGTTATATAAACTTTCACAATAGAGTAAGTTACAATTACTGATAGAACAAAATATAGTGAACCTTTTCAAATCAGTATCAATTAGTGTCTGTATATTAAACTGTTTTTAAAAATGCAAATGATAACTTCAAAATTCTCATGTTATGACAGTCTGTGAAGATCTTTAGTATTCGTCTTGAAACAGGTAAAATACTTAAATAGCTACTATAACGACACAGATATCCATAATGAGAAACATAAATCTTGAAACTGCACAAGTCTTTTGGATTCGTAATTATTCTTCCTCTCATGAACTAAAATATTCTGATTCATCTGTCATCTCCACATCAGAATCCTGATCTTCCGAATCTTCATCGACTGGATCTTCTGGAATATCTTCTAGATCCACACCAGGTAAAACTAGTGATCTTACATTAAGTACATTTACTGAATTCGGATAAAGATCATTGTCGACTTCCTGTAATGGTGCTCTTTGCTCGATGACTATGTCATGTATTCCTCTCGGATATACTTTCACAACAACCAACCACTCGTTTAATCGGCGCTTGACACGTGGGTATGGGAAAAAACAGACTTGATCTGCTTGTGTTGTCAAAAAGAATGGATCATACTTGTGATATACTCCAGACGCACGAACCTCAACAACACCAGCTTTACACATTCTCGTCCCTGATCCCAAAGTCGTATCAAACCAATCACATCGAAATAAAGTTACCTTCAACCCAACAGCTCCGTGATAAGCGATCTGAATCACTTGTTGCAATTTTCCATAGTACGTCTGTTCGTATTCAGAACTACCCCGCACACAAATCCCGTAATTGGTTGTACTTTTATTAACTGCATGGTTAACCGTATGAAAGTTATATCCTCGCGAAAAGTATGCATTCCAACATGTGGACTTCCGTATTGGCCCTCGCACAAGCTCATGTAACCACAACGGATACAACGAATTTGTGTAATCGCTTGGAATCTGTATAACCAGTCAGAAAAAAACGTCTCATATAAGTAAGCGTCCACACATGTTAAAAGTTATGACAATCCACTGGACCACCAATATGATAGCATGACACATACCAAATTGTATAACCAGTCAGAATAGTCTCTTTCTTTCAATGTTGCTAACGCCTCATCGGTGAGCCCATCATTTCTCTCTCTAGCCTCATTGTCAAATAATCTGCATATATTAATAAGTGATGTTAGCATAAAAGATTATATTGTGAACATATAATTTACATGTGAGATGTCATGTTTACCTTTCAAATTGTTGTAGTTCTTCACAATTGAGGAGAATATATGTATGGGCGATGTGGTGATCGTCATCATTCAACCACTCATAATATGTTTTACCACTTCCCCCACCAACATGTCTAAATAATGCTGGTACATCGTATGAGTAGTTATATAGCTGAGCAAACCCACTAGCATGTCGTTTCTGAGTACTATTTAACACAATATCTCCGATAGAGTCGTAGTGGTGAAAGCTGAAATTTGTGATTTCTTCATTGATAAACTGCTCCACAATTGAACCTTCAACACTTGCTTTATTATTCGCTTTTTTCTTGAGGTGAAACATGAATCGTTCGAATGGATACATCCATAGAAACTGCACCGGTCCACGAAGCTCAGCTTCTTCAGGTAAGTGTACAGTCAAATGTTCCATAACATCAAAAAATGATGGTGGAAATATCTTCTCCAGGTTGCAAAGCGTCTGGGCTATATTATTTTTCAAACGATATATCTCACTTCTGTTCAACGATCTTGAACAGAGATCGCGGAAAAAAATACCCACATCTACATTGACAAGTGAACCAAATAATAACTTAAACATACTATATTTTTTTTGGTAAGATACGTATGGTAGATATTTATATTTACCTGAGATTGCTTCATGGACTTATAAAGGCAGGAGTTCACAGAAAATGAACGGAAATAATCGTTTCATAATGACATGGCAATCGTGACTTTTCAAACCATATATTTTCGAATCGTGGTCAATGTGTATGCATCGTCCTATGTTTGATACATACCCATCCAGAAACTTTGCCACATCCTTTAACCATTTCAGAAATTCCCGCTTGGCATTTGGAGACAACCTGAATATTAGAATTGGAGCCTTCCCGAACTCAGTAAGATGTAAAGGTTTGCGATCACAATACATAACCAAATCTTTCCGTGAGTTTAGGGAATCCTTTGTTTTGCCTGTGAGATTTAGCAAAGTGTTAATAAAGTTATCGAAAAAGTTTTTCTCAATATGCATTACATCCAAGCAATGTCGAAGAAGATATGTCCTCCAATATGGCAGCTCCCAGAAAATACTACGCTTATGCCATTGATGAGTAACACCATAGCCTTCAATTCAGGTGTTTACATGACCGTTGCCACCACATTCAGCTGTTTTCTGCATTCCATAAATTTCATCCAAATGATGCTCTAAGATTTCATCTCCCGAGCGATAATGAGGTCCACTCTTATGGACACCCTTATTCTTCAGAAAAGATCTCCTATTTTGTTGATACACATGATCTGGTGGCAAAAATCTTCGATGACAATCAAACCAACTTGATTTACGACCATGCTTTAATTGAAAAGCATCGGTGTCCTCCATACAATACGGACATGATAATCTTCCATGAGTTGTCTATCCAGATAACATCCCCAATGCCGGAAAATCACTTATCGTCCACATTAACACTGCTTTTAGATTGAAATTCTGCTTGATGGAAACATCAAATGCTTCAACACCAAAATAGTGACTGCAATTCTTCAATCAACGGTCGCAAAAAACATCCAAACTTCGTTTTGGATGGGTTCTCCCTGGGACTAAAATGCTAAGATATAAATATTCTCTTTTCATGCACATATCTGGCGGGAGATTATATGGAGTAAGAATAATAGGCCACAAGAATAATTACCACCAGATGATCCAAATGGGTTAAACCCATCTGTACAAAGACCTAGGTAAACATTCCTACTTTTAGATGCAAACTCCGGATAAAGCTCTTGAAAATGCTTCCACGCCTTACCATCTGAAGGATGTTCCATCTTTCCATCATGGCATGTATGTTCTGCATGCCACCTCATATGTGATGTTGTTCTCTCAGAAAGATACAATCTTTTTAGTCTATCTGATAATTGCAGATAAAACATCTTCTTGTATGGAATACGTTTTGTAGCAAAGGAACGTTTCCTCGATGTCTTCTCTGGTTTGTACCTTGGATGCTCACAAAATTTGCATATGATTAAACTTTCATCGGTGTCACCCCAAAAAATAATGCAATTATTTTGACAGACATCAATCCTATGGTACGGCATACTCAATGTACGCATCAACTTCTCCGTTTCGTAATAGCTTTTGGAAGCAACATTATCTTCAGGTAAAATCTTATGAATCAAGTGTAAAACATCATCGACACATGTTTCGGCTAGATTGTGGTTCGTCTTAATGTGCATCACATCAGCAGCTAACGAGAATTGTGACAAGCTTTCTACACAATTATCATAAAGAGGTTGGCTAGCAGTATTTAAACGGTTGAAAAAACTAGCAGCCTCAGCGTTAGGGACTTCCCAATCATCATCTGGTACAACAGGTTCGTCAGAGTGTTCACCCCTTTCAGTATTCATTCTATAAGAAAAACAAAAAATTCTTAAGTAACGTTGCTAATTGTTACTATTTATATAACATATATCTATATAGTTTTATTAATATATATGTAATTTATTATTTGATGTTTATTTTAATTAACATGAGTCTCAAAAGTAAGTTATTTTTTTAATCTACATAATTACCTTGTTTGTGGCATCAAGATTTCTTCTCTAGAGGCAAACTGACCCATGTATGCATTAGAATTCCATTCCGGTTCGGGTGTTTGATATGCAGTGTTATCAAAAAATTCGTGTCCCCCTTGATATTGGTATTGAGGCTCGAACGTTTCTCCATGAGCTGTCCAAACATAGTAGTTGGGTTGAAACCCCTTGTTATATAAATGCCCGTGGAAGCTCTCCGTTTTTACACTGCCGGCATGGACACCAAATTCTACCTCCCTCATAAAATCGTTGCTGAGCAAAACTCAAGAAGTGCGCCAACCCAATTTCATAATCTACAGAAACTTTCGCTGTATATGGATCCATACGCTGATACATCCATGCTCGCTGAACTTCAATATTATTACTTGAGGAAGACATTTGAATAAGTTGAAAAAAGGATTTATCAATGAATAAAGAAAGAACATACACACACAAAAAAAAAACAAAGAAGGACGAGAAGACGATTTCTGAATATGTAAGAGTAGTCATTTTGTGTTCTTATAGAAGAGAGACAATGTTTATATAATAGATTAAATATAACCATTCTCACAAATGAACGGTGGTTGTTTCCCAAAATGTTGATGTGACCACCCCATTATTGCTACATTGAAATTTATGTCACACTCACAATAATATTACTCCCCATTATCGACAACATGGAGCACCAATAATTCACTACGTAAAACGACAAACATCATTCTGTAGCTAAATTGCAACGACATTTGCTACACGTTCAAATTGTCGCAACAATTACTAGTTATTCGTAGCAAATGTATTATACTATTAATCTATTTTTTAATAATTATTTTCAAAAGATTTACTACATCTTGTGACAGCTCATGTTGTGAGAACAACCGCTACAATATAATGTGTAATAAATAATGTAGCAATTTTACTACAAAATGCATTGGTAACTATCTGTCATTATTTAACTACGATTCCTCACAAAATAGCTACAAAATAAATTATCTCATATATTGTAACAAATTTGTCACATAATGTAGCTATTTGTTCCTACAATTATTTCCGTAACAGGTATTTGTAGCTATATAATCGATTGTTACTAGTGTAGTGCCTTGATTGGTTTATGTATGGTTTCTGTTAGGTTGTTAGAGTTTGGTCATTAGAACCATGTTAAGATGTTGGTTATTGGTTTCATGATATCATTGGATTAGTTATTGGTTTACTGCTGGTTTAATACTATTATTTTCGGTGTTTGAATTTGAATGTTGTTTAGGTTGATAGTGGATATAAGATCAATAGTTAATTATTAAATAAATAAAAATGGGTCAGCTCGTTTCAAAGAGAAATGAAACGATGAAGGAAGAAATAGAACATTGTTATGTTCAATTTCTTTTTCTTTTTTTTTTTAAAAAAAATTACAAAAAAAAATCGGATTTAGAGTTCATTATTATATTATAATAACATCAGATTTTAATTATATGCACCTCATCTTAATGGATAAGAGATATAGTTTATTAATTAGCAAATCAAAAATAAGATGTGCATTATATAAGATCTATAATTTACTTAGTATTAGAAATAGTTAAACATTAATATAAACATAACTAGCAAAGAAAAGAAATTAAAAACTTTTATCATCTCATATTTGGAAAACTAACATTATTTTAATTATATTTGTTTTAAAAATCTGATCACTAACACATGTTGCGGTCTTGTGAGTTACTATAACTCTCAAAATCAAGTTTTGTATAATAAGATATAATTCTGCACAATATGTTTTCGAATATCTATTCTTGATTTAATTAAATAAATATTAATATTAAAAGCTAAAAATCTGTAAAAAATTATGCAAAGTTTTTTTTAAGAATATTCTCTTTCATAACCTTGGCTTTAAGACTATATCTAGAAAAACATACATCATACATCATAATTCATAAAATTATTTTACAGCTATTTGCATACAACATCATGATACAAAATATTGTTATGGTATTGTTGTTTGTAATAGGTTATGTTGTGATCATCTTCGAGAAGTCTTTATCTATCAATAAAAGCAGAATAGCACTTTTGATGGCCGTGAGTTTGTGGGCTGTGCAAAGCATCGGGGTAAAAATTCATAGTACTTTTTTTTTTCATTTGGATTCATCTCTATTGTAAATGCTCTGTTGAAGTATAGCTTAAAAACAAAATAGCTCTACATTTATGTGATCAATAATGTGATAAGCGCATGTTTACAGGCTTCTCTAGAAAGTATTGTTTTAGAGTTTCAACACGCAACAAGTGAAGTTAGTCAAATAGTGTTTTATTTGCTCGGCGCAATGACTATTGTAGAGATAATTGATGCTCATCAAGGATTCAAGCTAGTTACAGATTATCTAACATCTAGGAAACCAAATATACTTTTATGGATGGTACTGTTGTTCCATTTCTGATATATTTATGCTTCCTACATTTATGTTTTGAGGATATGAGTTTTCTTCTTCGCTCTTTCTCTCGCATTATCTTGACTTTAGCTTTATGGTTTCCTTTTCAGATTGGTTTTGCTACATTTTTCCTTAGCTCCGTTCTTGACAACCTAACAACTACTATTGTTATGGTTTCTCTACTGAAAAGACTGGTTCCTTTATCAGAATACCGCAAGTACGGAAATCTTATATTTTTGTTAGTTTTTGTTTTTTGGCTCTAGGTATTAAGCTGATTTATTGTGAATCAAGGAAACACCTATTTTTGACATTGGTTTTTAAGAGAGAATCTCTATTTTATGTAGTTATATTATTATCTTTTTAATAAAGAGAATATGAAACAATAATGATGTTTATTAATGTTAGTATATACATTATGTTCAATATCCTATGGCAAGACTTTTAGGAGCAGTTGTGGTCATAGCAGCAAATGCAGGAGGAGCTTGGACTCCTATTGGTGATGTTACTACAACTATGCTATGGATACATGGCCATATATCAACATTTTCGACTATAAAGGTCTTTTTCACATTTTTTTTTTTGATTCAGATGATTAAATTAATTAAAGGCCTTGAATATGCAAATGATATAGATTATACTTTTATCTATGTTCCACTGGCTTTCATGTCATTGACAAGGTCATAAACTCTTCTTGAATCCTCGACGTGTTACAACTTCTTGTAAAGTTTCAATACTGCATAGGTTGATGTGGTTTTCATTTTTTTTTTTTTTTTTTTTTTTTTTTTTTTTTTTTANCAGTGAGGTAAACGGAGTGGGACTAAATAATCCTCCTACCCCATTATTAGATTATGATCAGACTGCTCCAAGAGGAAAGCTTGTATTTGGAGTTGGTTTTGGAGCTTTAGTTTTTGTCCCAATATTTAAGTCATTAACCGGATTACCTCCTTACCTGGGTATTTTGTTGGGTCTTGGAGTTATATGGATTTTGACTGATGTGATCCATTATGGGGACTTAGAGAGACAACACCTAAAACTTCCACACGCTTTGTCTCGGATAGATTCACAAGGAGCTTTCTTTTTCCTTGGAATTCTGTTATCTATGAGCACGTAACCACAAAAATGTTTCACTCAACCACATTAACTAGTATCTTTGTTGTATAAGAGATTTATATATATTGTTGTCTATTTTTTTAGTCTTGATGCAGCTGGGATTCTCAAAGTGATTGCAAACTATCTTAATGCTCATATACCCAATGTTGAGTTGATTGCCGTTATTATTGGTGTGGTATCATCCATCCTAGATAACGTCCCATTGGTTTCAGCAACCATGGGGATGTATAATCTCTCAACGTTCCCTCAAGATTCTGAGTTCTGGCAACTCATTTCACTTTGCGCTGGAACCGGCGGTTCCATGCTTATTACTGGATCTGCTGCTGGAGTAGCCTTCATGGGTATGGAGAAAGTTGATTTCTTTTGGTACTTCCGTAAGGTAATACTTAGATAGTTAGATACCTCTCTGGCTTGTTCAACATATAGATAACAAAAGTTTAGTTGTTTTCTCTTCTTTGTCGTGCAGGTGACTGGTTATACTTTTCTTGGTTTTACTGCTGGTATCTGGACTTACCTCACGGTTAATAGTTTCTCTCTTTAACTTTCAACAACCGTGGTTTATATCTATTTGTTCAGTGAATCATAAGCTACTCTAGCATCAAGAGTTTCAATATCTATAAACTGGAATATTATATAACATTATATATATATATATATATATATATATATATATGACAACATCCCGTACATCATGAAGGTGGTTTCATTGGTGTTTAGAAGATTTTAAATTAAAATATTTGTCATACATCAGAGATTCATTTATCAAAAACAAAGTTGAAAGACAAAACAAACAAGATTTTATAACTTAAAATTCAAGGAAAGGTTAAAAAAAAACCCATACAATGAAGATATGAAATAATTCAGTGAGATGAAAAGAGCCAATGCAATATAAGTGTGTAAAATTAAAGACATATCTAAAAGTTAAGAGATTACATATAACAATGGGATGTTAGTAAGTAACAGAGATTGAGTTTTCCTACGCCCTTATTTTTTTTTTTCATGTCGACAGTTTAATCAACTTCTCTAATCTTAGTGCAAGCTTATTAAATCAATATACAGTAGGTCGGATCCGCTAGTACAAGTGATTTTGTTATCTCTGTAGTATCCTCGTTCGACATTCTTAGCAAATGCTGAGGAGAAAAAAAAACTCATATTGATAACATAATAAGCATATAGACATCTAGGTTACCACCAAACAAAGGATAATATGCGGGAATTAAAGTTAATTATTGGCTATATTTATAAATTTAAAAAATGCTACTCAGTTTATTACAGAAATTAGTTTGAGTGTTTAAGAGTTGTATGATAAAAAGAAATCATTAAAATTGACAATAGAATTTGAGATGAGCCATTGTTGTTAATATCGGTGTAGTTATTATCACCCTCTCCCTTTTATAAAGAATGCTCCTTCGGTCCCATTTTATAAAAGTTTTTTTTTTGGCTATAAGTAAAATAAAAAAAAATAATAAATAATTTATCATTTTTTAAAGTTCAACCAATAGAAAAATATCATAAGCTATTACATTAAAAAAAAAAAAAAAAAAAAAAAAAAAAAAAAAAAAAAAAAAAAAAAAAAAAAAAAAAAANAGGGAGTATCATTTTACCATTTTCACACAATAAAAGAAATCTGTAAATTTTTATAATACTCTATATCAATACACCAAATAAGTTTTTTTCTATAATTTATAAACTTAAATAACTGGGATTAAAACAAGATTTAGTTTAATTATTTCTATTAATAGGACATTTTTGTGAAACTATTAGAGGGAGTATTAAGGTTATACTGGACCTTGTATATTGGACTTGTTATAATGTCTTGTTTACGTCAATGATGGTTTATGTAAACCTAGAAACCCTAGAGCTAATTATGTATATATAGGATTGTAATTTTTATGAATGAAAACTGAGTCAGTTGAATACCTAATTTTACATGTTATTAGAGCAGTCCATCATATGAATCTAAATTTTTAAGGGTCAGGGTTTTATTGTTTTGACTTCCGCAAAAATGAAGAAAAAAAAATCCTTTGTGTACAGTCTAGATTCCCCTTGTTGGTATTGTCTTTGTTTCCTATGTCGGATCAGCTAGACTTGTTTCTCAACTTATTGTCTACAAAGTTTTGTAGAAGTTTTGTAGATGTTTCTGATGTGTCTGTATTTTATAGGTTTTAACCATAGTTTTTAGTTTTGTTTTGAATCTTTTATTAAGTCAAAATGTGCTTTTAGAGTCTTTTTAGTCTTTTACGAGTTTGTACAGATTCTAGGTTGCTTTTGAAGGAAATTGAGTCTTTTGGGGATAAAAACAAGCATCTTGAGCCATTTTGGTGAAGAATGATCGGACTAGCAAGCAAATGGAGCAAACACAGAAAAAGCATCGAGGATCGGTTGATCCTCATTCGGGATCGACCGATCCCGTACCCGAAACAACTTTTTCTTTTTCGTTTTAAACCGAATTTTAGGGTTTTATTTTGATATTTAAGTTAGAGGCTCGGCGTCCAGAGACATAAGCTTTATTTTCTGAGACTATTTTGTATTGAGAGCTGGGGGAGAAGATCTCTAATCCTTCTTGACACTTTGGAGAAGATTTCTAAACCCTATTTTCTATTTCTTTTGCAATTCAATTATGTCTTATTCATCTTTGATTTGCTGTTTTTGTTTCTCCATGTCTGAGTAGTTTATCTATTGGGTTTCGGGTTTCAAAGGGGTTTATGATTCTCTAATGATGGTGCTTTAGATTTGGGGTTGATCTCTTTTGTTCTTCATCTATAGTTGTTCTTAATGCTTAAACTAGATTAGCTACCTAGTTTCTGATTTTAGGTTGAATTCATTGTGGCACCAAAAGTGTTGTTGAGTTGCTTGAAAAGAACTTAGGTGAGCAAGGTGGACCCTAGCCAATGGAAGTTGAAGTTGAGGCACCTTGTGAACAGATCAAACTTGAACCTTTATTGCTTGCTTGGTTTGCTAGATCCAAACGATGGTTTAGGGTTTAGTGAATTCATTGCATAGATAGTTAACACTGCGGAAGTAGGTTAGCTTTACAACAGTGATTTGATTTCTAGAATGGTGTTTAATGCATCCCCATCTTCCACCTTAGTCCGAGAATTATATCCCCATAGATTCCCTGCGCCCAATATTTCCTTTTTGAATTAAAACAGTTTGTTTACTTTCCGTTTTTAGATAGTTACTTGATTCACAAACTTTTCCATTGTCTTAGCTACATTTAATCTACATAATTTCATAGTGTAATTGTTTGGTCTCTGTGAATTCGATCCTGAAGTGTTACAACGATACCACTAGATCGTGGTGGAGTACACATTAGGTTATTAATTGACCTTTGATCATTTCCCTTTGAATTGTGTTCAGCTTCTTATCTTTTGGCCAAACTCATGTTTGTTTGGTCCTTTGTGGATGGTGAATTTCGGATTTAGAGAAGAAAAAAGACCTCCAATCTGGCTGACTTTTTTGGGGAAATTTTTGTGACTCATTGTTCAACATATTCAACGGTGGAGATCTTGTTTCAACAGTTTATTTGTAAGAGAACTGAGTTTTAGTGTGGTTGGTCGTGTCTAGAATTTCCAGATTTTTCTGCAACATCCGTCATGAGTGTTTATGAAATCGAAAGGTGAGATCTTCTCGGTTTGAGATGAAAATTTTCAGAGTTGTTTCTGACTTCTTTATTTAGGATTTGTACGGTGGAGATCTGAATATGTTACCAGAATCTTAGTGAATCAAGTTGTTTAAGTGGTTCAATCTCAAAGCGGTGTTTTCGTTTTCTCTTCCTCACCCTCTTGAGTTTGAGGGGGAGAATAGAGAATGAAGATCCTCTCTATTCATTTGAGATATGTTTCTCAGTTCACTTGGTTCAACAAAGGATATAGGAAGTAGTTGCCTTCCAACATGTATTTTCGTTTGCGAGTAGTGAAGTTGTTTTTCGTCACAATTTCACTTTGGGTCCAAGTGAGGAGAATTCTTTTGCATCGGTTGATGCAGGCCACTCTGTTTCTGCTCTTTTACAACAAGATGTTTTTGTTGCATAGCGATATGTTACTACTGTGATAACCCGTCCCGCGGACCCTACTAGCCTACCCGCTAGCCTCCCCAACGAACCCCAAGCTGGCCCTGCAGGGCATCGATCATAACCCCTCACCGTAAAATGGAACTACTCATCCAAATCCACCAGTAGGTTATTGGTGCGTCAGGCGTTCCTCGAACCTTGGTCCCCACCCTTTAACAACCTTCCTGCAGATCAATTGGTGACAGCTTGTCCTGTGGGAAGGTTGTTAAAGGGTGGGGACCAGGGTTCGAGGAACGTCTAGCGCACCAATAACCTACTGGTGGATTTGGATGAATAATTCCTATCCACAATGATGGGTTAGGATCGATGCCCTGCAGGACCAATTTGGGGTCTGTTGGGACGGTTAGCGGTAGGCTAGTGGGGTCTGCGGGACGGATTGTCTCAACTACACTACAATAGGATATTTCTATTGTACGACAAGTTGTTTCGTTTGACTTGTTACTTCTATCCCAATGGTTGTAAATGAATAAGCTCTGGCAAGTGTTGTTGAACATGTCGTCTACGGAAATCGATAGTTTCAAATTGTTCTCAAGTCTCTTTGGTTAAGGGATTTTCTTCTCAAGTTGGAGAAACAATGTCGGGCAATGTTGAAGATGGTTCTTCTGTGTAACTCGTCCAAGTGTTGCTACTACACAATGGTTTCGTAAAGTAAGATAGTTTTGCAGTTTGTTAAAGGAATTAGGAGTTGAACAAGCAGCGCCGCCTATTCGTTTGTTTGTGACAATAAAGGCGTTTGGTCGTCCTTAATTTCTTTACATTATTTCCACATTAGGCGTTCAAGATTTTCACACTCCAACGTGAGGGAGTATTACGGTTATATTGGACCTTGTATATTAGACTTGTTATTATGTCTTATTTATGTCAATGACGGTTTATGCAAACCTAAAAACCCTAGAGCTAATTATATATATATATATATATATATATATATATATAGGATTGTTTTTATGAATGAAAACCAAGTCAGGTCAATACCTAATTCTACAAAAACATATGTAAAATATTGAAACAACACTTTTTGTTAATCGGAGGAAACATGATTTATTATGATTTATGAAAGAGATTCTTTGACTTAAAAATAATGGAAGCTTACCTGAAAATTTTGTGAACCTCAAGTAAGGTAGGTTCATGTACAAATCTCATGTAAAGCTATTTGACTGTTCACTGTTTAAAGTCAAGAAACGATCCATTCAGTGGCGGAGCTAGGAAATCATCACATCAGGGTCAAAAAAAATTATTAGGGTCAATTATGTGATTTAAAAATTTTACAAGGGTCAATTGTGCTATTATACCATGATTAATTTGATTTTTTCCTTAAAATTTTATCTAAATTTAGAATTTCACCATGGTCAGTTGACCCACATAATTATACTCTGCCTCCGCTACTGGATCCATTTAATTCCTTTTGTTAGAAAAACTCATTATTTCCAAAAAAATATGTACAAAACTTTAGTTAAAGTAGTTTACAAGTGTGAGGTTCCGAGCGCAAAGTCTCAAATTCTCAATGCTCCCAAGTCACGCGACAATGATACAATGACTGTGATATCATAATGACCAGTATAAACTATTCGATAGCTACAACAATAGTCAAAGCCTTTAATCCCGAAATTGCATTATGGCGAAACAATTATGTGAATTTGCAGATTATTGCTAATCACATTGAGTGCACTTGTAAATTTAGTGCCATCAACAATCAAATTTTATGTTTTGTGTACGAATTTTTGGTTGAATCTTAATGACTGGGTGACGTCAGTCCACTTTTTCCACATTTTCGTTAAAAATCGATATATACTTTAGATTATGTAACGATTAATGTAAATGTATAACGTCAATTTTTTAATTCTCTCTTGGAGCCGAACTCAATACTTTTAGTTTACGTGAGCCAAACTCTATACTTTAGTTTACGTGAATATGATATCTCACTGTTGAAATCTAAAGGAGGTGGCGGCATATCAACAGTTCCTAAAAATAAAGAAAAAAAAATAGTATACATCTACAATTGTTTTCCACGTATACTCATCTTACTTATACACTATAAATACTCTTAAACCCTATACCAGAATTTATCATGATCATCACCATATTAAATACATACCAACATTAGTTAATAAATTCGTTTTACGTAATATATACAAATCATTTCATCATGGTGATGGCTAAGATCCGCACCAAGTTCTACGTAGCGTTTCTTGTTGTTTTGATAGTGGTGGGATCTGTGTTACTAACCATTGAAGGAAGACCGGTCAAGGATAGTTCGAGATCCTCGACCCAATTAACAGATTCATCTGTGTTCAATGGAAGCGTAATGTCCTCGTTACCAGTCGAGTCTTCGGTACAAGATTTTTCGTGGTTAGCCACAGTGAAACAGTCCGGGCCAAGCCCAGGGGTTGGGCATCATCGATCTAAGGGCTACAAAATGTTTGGACGAGCCGAAGATTCTGGTCCAAGTCCTGGTGTTAGACACTAAAAATAACAAACCTCATGATTTGAAATTATATCGTCACACCTTTACGTACCATGTTCGATAGCCTCTAAGATGTAATATTCTCTTTTTTTGTACTTCACTACCACATGTCTCTACATAATAATCATTCAATCAAAGTCTTACTTTGAGTTTTTTAAAAAAGGATATATTATAAGCCTCGTTTTTTTTTCAAATTTGAGCCTTGCCTTTAAATAGATCTTCACAACTTTAATTCCCCAAAGACATGGAAAGTAAGGAGGTGAATCTTAAGTTCCATGGAGCACCCAATATCAAAGATTGTGGTGAATTCCTACTATAACACAATATAGCAAGGTGATTTCTAAGATATTGGTTTCTAAATTTAAATTATTGTGAACATGACGTTTTTGTTTACTAAAAGACTAGTCTTTTATTATAGTAAACAAACAGAATGTTGAAAATATCACTCGCCGTCTCGGGTACAGACCTTTTACGTTCCACACATGGGAAGCTTTCTTGGTTTGGTTGGATCTCAGAGACAACACTGCTCCAAGATGCCTCCAAAGGTTGACTGCATAGGCCACCCTATATGCAATTTGGTTAGAACGGAACAACATATACCACAACAACTCCTCCATTGATGCTCGGACTCTCTTTAAGCACTTGGATAGGCAAATTCGAGAAGCCATCTTGGCAAAACAGAACAGACGGCAATTCAAGAATCTTTTACTTGTTTAGTTGACATATGACTAGGTTTACCTACTCATGTCTTGTCAATGACAACTCCTTCCATGTTTTTTTTCTTTTTGAGCAAGGGATGAAGGCTGTATAACGCATCTGTAACTTCAGCAAACATTCGGTTTAATGTAATTCACATATTTTTCAAAAAAAAAAGAATGTTAAAAATAATAACGAAAAAGGAATTGATGGTTAATCACAAATTCATCCACCCGACCCGAGGCAAATTAATGACTTATTATAGATGTAACATTATGTAATCGAAACTATGTTAGCATCGTTTTTAATTTATTTGAAATTTGTATGTTTTAGTATGTAACCGATGTTACAATTATATCAGTAACTACATCACATCAGTTTTAAAAATGATGAACTCGTAGATTTTTTTTTTCTTTTGGGTCAAAGATGAACTCGTAAATTAGTGTTGATCTTTTCTAAGTAATGTAAGTTAATATCAATTCTAAGTACATGAATTATGTTAACACCGTTATAGTATGGATTAGCAATTTCTAGTGTTGTTCGATCATTCATACTACCAAACCGATGCGTAAATAGAATAACTCTATACATTGTACGCATCTATGAAAATGATCACTATTAAAGGAAACCATATTACTATACAGTAGGAATGCAGTCATTACTCATAACTCATAGTCATTACTCATAACTCATAAGTAAGGTGGTGAACTAAGCTATAGGAACATGTGTGAAATCATACATGTTCTTTGAAGCTTCTTTGGATGTTATTTTTCAAATTTTGGTTTGTGTGGGTAATCTAGATTAATCATAATGTCATTAAAAGATAACAACTTTTCAGAGAACTAAATATAAATCATACTCCAACTTAGATCTTTCTATAAATCATTTGTACAATCACAGCACCTAAACGTGGCCAATAATTTCCTCCATCTTTGGTTCTCCTTCAACTAGAATCCATCGGTGATCAATGGTGAAGAAGATTCTCTTTTCATCTTTAATGGGCTAATTGAGTTATTATCTTTTTCTTTTTCCAATATTTTGATGGTTCAATTCAAGTTGAGTCGTCCAGTGGATTGTAATAGTTTCTTATCTATTGTGGGCCATGTAAAACTTAATTAGTAGAAGATTCCTCATTTTCACTGTTAATTTGATTATCCTTTCTCGACGTATTAAAAAAGTTTATGATATCAATATTAGCATGCTGCATACATATCGATCTGTGTTGTATACTTGTATCCAATTATATGTTCTCTATTATATGTGGTTACTTAGCTGACAGTGTAAGTAGATCTGGACCATTTTCGCAATTGGCTCTAACCTTTTTAAAATAGGGTTCTACACTTTTAGTTAAATCAAATCAGACCATAAATTTACACCTTTTACCAACTGAGCTAGAGGAAATTTCAAAAAAATTTGGGTCGAAATATTACTTATCCCATAAACGGTGAAGCACATGGTTGGCTTGCTTGACCGCAAGCCCACTAAGTGTCAGCGCTGGCTCTGGCTCCATGCAACTAAAAATTGAAATTATAATCTATTCTTCCAGGAAAAGCAAATTAACCAAATCCAAAAATAGGATGTGAAGAGAACTAGAGAGATAAAGAACGAAAATATTCATTCAATAATGTGTATATATCTTATAAGAAAATAAGAATGGTAACAAAGTTGACGAGATTAGATAACGTACGTGACTTCCGTCGTTTCATATGTTTGTGTACATGGGCTCGAGGCCCAACGAGTTTAATAACATCGTTGTTGCACACCTTTGGTAAACGAGGTTAAAAGAGAAAACATCTTCAATGTGCACCTTGTTTACATCTGCAGTTGTTGGCTTGTTGCACACCTTTAGTAAACGAGGTCTCGTCCTGTGTAGACCTATCACATCTTCAATGTGCAGTGGTCTCCTCCAGGTTCATACCTCTTGGCAATGCAAAAAGAGACAGTGAGTAACTTTTGTGGTAGTAGGGGTGCTTATTTCCCCTGTCGCATGTGTTATGATCAGCATACGGTTTGTTTCTCATATTGGTTTTTAAAAAACTGTGCTTCCGTTTTCTCTCCATTAAAAGGACTGAGAATTTTAAAAATTACATTTTTGTTATTGAAGGTAGAGATGTTTGACATCTCACCAGGTGAGAAAGACTTGGTAACTCTTATTGCTTACTTAGGTACTTTCTTGAAGTGCATGTCTTTGAATTTCCTTTGAAAAAGTTCTTATCTACATTCATTGGCGCGCAGATGGGCTAGAGGGAAAAGATGATAAATACTTTGCCACACTTGTCAAAAACACTGTAGCTGTTTATGAGACTAACTTTCAGCCTGCTATACGCAAGAAGCCTCTGAGCTTTGATGATGTTGTGGACATGTCTTGGTCTCCTACTGAATCCATCCTTGCACAGTTGCACTATTGAAAGGTGATGGCAAGCAGAAACTTACCAACAAGGTTGTTTTTGTGCAAATCCCTGGCCAAGTGGAGCTGATGCACAAGGATGTTCTCAGCGCTAGCGACTGTAAGATGTACTTGCAGAGCAAGGGGAAGTACCTTGCTGTCCAAGTTACTCGACATAGGTGCTCTCTGTTTGACCTTTTCCGCTGCAGTGAGGAAGAATGCATTATTACAACGGGGTTCTTGAGTTGGAGGATAAAATCCCTGCTTTCGTGTGGGAGCCTAGCTAGCGGTCACAGGTTTGCTGTGATTCACGGAGACAAATCAAAGCCAGGTGTCAGTTTCTTTTCTATGAGACTCCCCAAAATCCTGGAACGGTTTCGAAGATAGCTACTTTTCAAGACAAGCAAGCCGATGCCCTCTTCTGGTCACCAAGAGGCAAGTACATAGTTCTGAAAGACTGCTTCGATGGCCACCTCGAGTTTTTCGACGTAGATAATGAACAAAGCTCCACACCGGATTGTCAACGATATCTCGTGGGATCCAACTAACTGGAAGAGTGGAAGGTATGGTACTCACTCTGATAAATGTGTTTCTTTTTATGCTATTTTATTTTAAATTTATGTGTTTTTTATACTCTTTTTCGACTCCCGAGAGATGTTGCAACCGCGGTTACACAAACCGAGAAGATTACTAAGCCAGAGTCCAAGTCCAAGAAACGTGAGATCAATGGCTTTAGTGTGTGGTCTTTCACCGGGGAACATCTTTACTGGGCATGGACATATTATCGCGTCGTATAAGTAAATATTTCAGGAAATGGTTTCCAAACTAGAATACATGCACGGATGCACCGAAATGTGCATGGCGTGGTGGCTAATGTAAACTCTCATATGGTTAATGAAAAACCAAAAAAAGAAATATCTTTTTAACTATGTTTTTGGAAGGATAAGATTTTCCTCCTGTGGGGTGTGAGAATCACCATTTTCCATTATAGAATGTTTCATAACCCCTTTTGTGTGAAATGAACTAGGATAGAGAAACTCGTTAAACATACAGAGATGTCATTCTTGCTTTATGTGTTCCATAAGTTTTTGGTCCATGTGAGGATACTGTCATGAGGAGCTGCTCTTGAACAAAGGTATAGAACCAGACGAGCCTCATAGTATCGATCCACCAAGGAGTGACCGTCGTGTTGTGAAGCCATCTTGTTCTGTGAGCACAACAAGATTCTATCTTTGATACTCACTCATTAAAAGAACATTTTAGGTTTCTCAAAATGTTAAAAAAACTGGTTCTGTGAGGCCGGAGCAGAGGATAAGGAGGCTAGTCAGATTACGTTGCCCAGCCATGCGTTTCTTACCAGGACATTAAGATCCCAGTCGAATGGATGCTTGACTCGGGAATGACAAGAAAGGTATTGCTTTCTTCCGATGAGCACCGGTTACACTCTGTTTGTCCTCTTTTTAACATAATTATAATCCTGTTAATGTGGTTATGTGGCTAATTGTAAATTCCTTTGAGAAAACACGCAAAAAAAAAAAAAAAAACTTACCACTACAACGACTTTGTTGCTTCTTTTTTTGGTAGGCCGTAGGGGACTAAGATCCCATACAATTTATTAAGAAAAAAAGTTTACAAATGAACTTGTTTTGGGATCGCAGTCCCATTAGAATCCTTTAACAACATCAAACTTAAATCAAGCAGACAAACGTCCAAATAATGAAAACCAAGTGGTAGTGAAAACGTATAGTTAGCTAATTTATCTGCAAGATGATTAGCCTCTCTATACACGTGTGAGATTCGAACTGTCCAGTTCTTTGCAAGGAAGCCATAGCACAAGCGCACTAGGAACGACAATGGATGAGAATTACTTATCCCTGTCTGAAAGAAACCAACAACTACTTCAGAGTCCACCTCTAACTCCACAAAACTCATCTGACACTCCCATGCCAAAACCAGGCCATAATAAACCCCCCATAGTTCTGCCATTGGAGCCGAGCATATACCAATGTGCAAAGCAAAACCACGGCACCATTCACCATTACTATTTCGCAAAACTCCTCCCGCAGTGGCCAAACCTGGATTACCTCTAGATGCCCCATCCGTGTTAATCTTACCCCATCCTTCCCTCGGGCGAACCCAGGAGATCAACCTTTCGACCCTACCAGATTACTTCCCAACTTCCTTTGTCTTTTGATTTGCCTGATAGATCTCTGGGCCAAGGTCTCGTAAAAACTTCACTCTATCACGACACTTACCCACAACACCAAAGACATTCCCACATCTCCACTTCCAACCCCACCAAACTGCCACTGCAAATAGTATAGACCATGGGGTACCTCCGACAATAGACTGATTCCCCAGAATCTCATAAGTCCACTCAAGTAAAGTTTGTGCAAATAAAACATCTCTCTGCTGTCTTGACACTAACCTGCTCCAAACTCCATACATGGCAGGACAGTCACGCAACATGTGGAGAATCGTCCCATCACCGCTTTGGAACTGTAACTCGTCATATACGAGCAAAAAAAGCACTCAAGTCTGGTTGCAGTGTACTATCTCTGGTTAAGGCAAAATATGCAGACTGAACCGTGAATCTCCCATCTGAGCTCTCCCCCCAAGACAACCTATCAGAAGCACCCGTAACAGTATCAACCACAACTGCTGCAAGGTGAAGCCCAATATCTGCAGAAACATAAGGCAAGATATTTTCTAGACACCAACCCATTTCACTTCTCCAAACATCACATACCCGTAATTGATCAAAATCTGCTGGTAACGGCGCCCTGACACACTCACACAGAGGAACATCCGGGAGCCACCTGTCAGTCCAAAACCGAGCAGTTCTCCCATCACCCAGAACCCACCGCAAACGAGGAACCAGAACCTCCCTGATCCCCGAAGCTACACCTCTCCAGGTAGACGACCAAGTACTCTTGGAAACAAGCCAGGAAATATCATGTACATCTGTCACCTTGTACTTACTGCGCAACACTCGAGACCACAGACCAGACGTATCATTCATCAATCTCCAACCAATCTCAGATAAAAGTGCTTTATTCATGTCACGGGCAGATCAAATACCCAGACCTCCATCCCTCTTTGGTTTACAAACCTTTTCCCAAGCAAGTAAATGTTGCTTCTTCTTCACAGCACTGCTCCCTCACAGGAAGGATCTAGATATCTTATCCAATGCATCTAGAGACGCTTTCGGTAAAGCGATGGTACTCATGGTATAAACAGGGATGGAGGATAAGACAGCCTTAGTCAAAGTCATCCTACCTGCTAGACTTAACACACGACCCCTCCAACCCAACAAGCGAGAAGCCACTCTATCCAGAACTTCACCAAAAGTTGCTTTATTTATTCTTTTCTGTAAAATAGGTATTCCCAAATATTTCCCCAAGTCACGTGTAAAGCTTATTCCACTCGCCTCACTAATTAGTGTTGCCTTATCACGGTGCACATTCTCAGAGAAAAAATCTTCGATTTCTCTAAACTGACCTTTTGTGCCGAAGCAGCGCAGAACCTCTCCAAAACCCTCCGTATGACACGAACCTGAGTCACTGAAGCTTCAGCAAAAAGAATCAGGTCATCAGCAAACAACATATGAGAGAGTTTAGGCCCCCCACGAGAAAGACTAATAGGTTTCCACTCTCTAGATCCAACTGCTATCTCTATTTGGTGGCACAACCGCTCCATACAAAGCACAAAGAGATAAGAAGACAAGGGATCTCCTTGTCTCAAACCTGTTGATGGTGTGAAAGCCTCAGACTTCTCCCCATTCCACAACACAGTCATAGATGGACCTTTGACACATTGCATAATCCATCTTATCCAAACATCCGGGAATCAAGCTGCATGGAGCATGTCTTCCAGAAAATACCATCGGATACGGTCATAAGCTTTCTCCAAGTCAAGTTTTAAAAACATCCACCCTTTCCTACCCTTCTTTCGTCTCATAGAGTGAACAGTTTCCTGCACAACTACAATGTTATCAGCACTCAATCTCTCAGGGATAAAACTTGCTTGCGCTGGTCCGATTAATTGTGGCATCACCTCCTTTAACCGCATAACCATGGCCTTTGTGATCGTTTTAAATAAAACGTTACACAAGCTAATAGGTCTAAACTGAGAAATCTTCTCCGGTTTGTCCACTTTAGCAATCAATGCTACCAACACATCATTCAAGCCACCAGGAAGTAAACCCGTCTCAAAAAACCGCAAGACAAACCTGGACACTGAGTCATCCACCGTCTCCCAACAGTCCTGATAAAAGACAGGTTGGAAACCATCTGGTCCCGGGGCCTTAAAACAACCCATACCGCTTATTGATTTCTCTACATCGGCCCTGACAAACGGTTTAGTTAGACTCGACAGCTCAGGCCGGGATAATACAGTAAAACCCGCCGAAGGTAAAGCCTCCACAACCTCCTCCACATGTTGCATTGAGTAGAATCACTTATAATAATTCACTGCGAGAACCTCTAACTCTTTGGAATCTGAAATCCAGGTCCTCGTGTCATCCCTTAGCATCTCAACCTGATTCCTTCTCCTTCGAATGACTGTCGAGGTTTGAAAGTAGCTAGTATTTCGATCACCCAACACGAACCACTTCTCTCTAGATTTTTGGAACCAAATCAGCTCTTCTTGTTCCAGGACTACCTCAAACTCTTTCAACAAAACCTCCTCTTGATCCAAGAGGACATCTGTTTGATGCACATCTAACAAATCCTGGACAGCCTGAATCTCTGCCACTAGTTTATCTTTCCGCTGTTGTACATTCCCAAAGACCTCTTTATTCCACCGTTTGAGATGTACTCGCAAGCCATTGAGCGCCTGAGGAGTAGACACATCACTATTCCAAGAGTTTTGTAATAACTCCTTGAAGCCCGGATGACTCAGCCAGGCTGTCTCAAAGCGAAAGGGCCTCCTACTCGGGTCACTTCTCACCTCTGGACACAACTGAATGTAAAGAGGTGCATGGTCGGAGGATAAGAAAGGTAAGTGGGTAACCGAGGCCTCCTGCCATTTCAATCTAGACTGAGGACAGCAAAGAATTCTATCCAACCGTTTGGCAACAAAAGTGCTCTCTACACGCCCTCTTTTCCAGGTAAAGCGATTCCCTTTGAACCCCATATCAATGAGAGCTAACTCATTAATCCATTCACTGAAAGACAAAGAATCCTGAGAGAATTGCCCATCACCTCCAGTACGTTCATCAGCTCTGACAATGGTGTTAAAATCACCACCACTAATGATTGGTTCGGTAATCCCCTGAATAACGTCCTTCAGCTGACCCCAAAGACCACTCCGCCGACTAACAGTGGGGGCCGCGTAAACTGCAATCAAATGCACCACCTCTAACCCATCGACAATCCTAGCATGAATGTACTGATCCGAAGAATTCACAACTGTCACAACGCCTATTCCAGATCGCCAAAGCAGCCACAAACCACCACTTTGTCCCACCGCATCAACCCGAAACACATTCTCAAATCCCAAATTCTGACATATCCGATGTGCTCTATCGCCCCCCTGCGTGAGTCTCAAAAATCGCAACCATATCTGACTTCCACTTCTTCAACAGATAATGCAAGGATCTCCGAAAATTGGGTTTGTTAGCCCCCCGACAATTCCACATTAAGCAATTCATCATCCTTCTGCTCCAAACTATCCACATCTGAATCACCGGGGCAACTTGTTAAGCAGCCCTAACCACTGCCTCCTCCGCCGGCGGAACAATCTGCATACCATCTTCCCTATCCGCCGAAAACTCTGCCGTATCCGGGTTGGAAATCGCCACCTCATCACCCCCAGATGTGACACCCTTCTCCGATACCAAACCCGTCGTCTGTTCCGTGACAAAAGCTCCTCTGGATTGACCAACTTGCCCTAATTCCGTTCTCAGTCGTTTACCCGATTCTAACAAGGTAAGCAAGTCTTGATGCGGGCCAAAAATCAAACCGCATGAAGGCTTAGTGGGCTTAAACCGGGATTTAGGCCCAATGAGTTTAGGTCCATTATTCGCACCAGTTTTAACAGGCTCAGCCCGTTTTTCCTGGAAAGCCCCTTTGAAACCATCTTTTTGATTTTCCAAACTCCCTCCAAACATCCTCTCCGTTCCTTGCGCAAACTTCTTACCTTTTCTTGATGATCCATGGATCATCGCATTTTCCTTATCCTCCTCTCTACCTTGACCAACCTCCTTATCTCCCACAGATACCGTATATATCCCTAACCCACCAAATCTGTTAGAAATGGCAATATTCTCGAAAACCTTAGAAATCGGAATCTCCCAAGATTGACGATCACGATTACCACCGGTGTTCACCTTAGGTAAGTTTTCCTTATTTGCCACCAGACCAGATTTCCGTCCCCCCCCCCCTGACCAACAACCGTAAACCCGTCATCTATCGGGGCCTCACCACTTGACGCAGGTATCACCGGTGATGATGCAGCGACCAATTCCCGATCTCTAATCGTGTGAGGACAATTATGTACCAAATGACCATAAATCCCACACCTTGAACAAATAGCGGACAAGCCTTCATATGAAACAAAGTATCGATCACCGTTGACCATCACCGTCTCTTTCAAAGGTTTTTTCAAATTCACCTCCACACAAACCCTCGCAAAGCGAGCCCTCTCAAAATTCAAAGTAGTCAGATCTACCTTAATTGGATTACCAAGGCCTTCAGCAATTGCCATTAAAATAGATCTATGGTAAAAGTGCACCGGTAAGTTAGACAAACGAATCCACACCGGAGTAGTAGTTATTTCATCCCGCAACGGATCAAAATTAGGAGACCAGGCTTGCGTTAAAAGGTAACTACCAAACATTCGCCAAGGACCTCCTGTCAATGCCACCATGTACTCAGCCTCCACATCAAATCGGATCATAAAGTATTGACGAGGAAGATCCAACACAGACATCGCACCCACTGGCTTCCACATTTCCTTAAGCCGCTTAGTCAACACGGACACCGAAACATGAAGCCCTAACACCTTCAAAATCATATAGTTTTTCTGCAAACCATACATTGCCTCCAAAACCTCATTACCAATCGTAATCACCGGCTCACCATCCTCTCCATTCGGAAAAGCCAGACTCACCCTCTCCTTCACAAAAGCATCATTTAGAACATCCTCTGGATGAGACATCCCCATAGAGTTCCTCCCTGTCAAAGTTCTCACCCACGCCTTCTGACCATCTGGTGGATCACCGGAGGGTCGATCTCTAACTCCCGCATCAAACATAGTCTCATCAAGATCACCCGTAGGCAAAACCTAGCCACACCTTCTCGAGTCGTCATTATGCGTTACGACTTTGTTGCTTCTTTGATCCTTCTCTAAGTATATCATGTGTAGATGTAAGTCCATAGCTTGGATCATATAACTCAATAGCACAAGTCAAAGTCTTTTAAGCAAAAAAGAAAAAAGAAAAAAAAGCCATGTGCATGAACAATCATGTTTACCATTATCAAATAAGAATCATTTTCCCAAGTCAATACCAATTTTTGTGTTCTTTTTTTTCTTCTCCCCGTATTAAATTATTAAAGTTTCCACCAATAGAAGTCAACAAGGTTACGAAGTCATTCTTTTTTGTTTAGTTGAGGTTATAAATAAAACTAACTTGCGGATATAATTTAATCGGATTCAATTTTAATTTGGTCGAATATATTCCCAAGTTACTCTATAGACAAACAAGCTTTGGTAAAGGATTATATAGTACACAAAATTGTTGCATATAATACTATATGTTAGATATATTTAATTGTTCGCTGAATACAGAGTGATATGGTTCTCACAAGCCACTCCTAAGTTGCTTTTCTTATTTGGTTAATTTTCAAGAAGAGAGTTGCAACAAGGGAAAAAATGCAGCAATGGTCTCCACAGGCTAATGCAAGCTGTATCTTCTACAATCACTCATTTGAGATAAGAGACTACCTTTTTTTCAATGTTCTTATTCACAGTTGGTGTGGGAAGGGTTAGTCAAAAAGCTCCTCGCAGACAAATACACAAATCACTGGCAAGAAGTTCTTTCTCTTCTTGCGGGTAATGCTCTTGATAAAATGTTAAGATTCATCCTGGGTTATGCTTTTCAAATTACCATTTACCTACTTTGGAGAGAAAGGAATGGAAGACGACATGGTGAACACCCATTAACGGCAGAGCACCTGATTAAGCAGATCGACAAGTATGTCCGCAACCACACTTAAAGGAGGTCAAAGCACATCCATTCAAGTTTGGTTTGAAGCTAGATTCTACTGAATGTTTTATTTTCAAACTGTTTTAAAGTTTTTTGCCACATAAACTTTGTAAAACGTTTATTTTTCTTTTGAATATAATTTAACACTAAATTCAAAATATATATATATATATATATATATATATTTAATTGTTCGCCAATGATATTAATTAACCAAGTTATGTCAAATTTACTCGTATATAGTTGTGTAGATTTGAAGTCAAATATGATTTTAATTTGAATGGTGGTTAAATCTCAAGAATGTTTTATAAACTTCAATAGATAAATAACGATGCACACTCATAGGTCCATGGTCTAAAGATGAAAGAACCATGACAGTAGAGCTAGTTTCATTAATACGAATAAACCAATCAATATATTAATTAGACAAATTTATGTATATGCAACATTATATTGCCATGTTGTATTATAAATAAAAATTGCAAGATAGATGTTACGAAAATTTCAAACTTGTTCAAGTTGCATAGGAATCAACCTTTATATAAACCAAACCTTCATTCTAATCCTTTTTCACAAAACCAAACAAAAGTGTAGTAAACCCTTTATTTTCAAACCCTAATCACTTCTCTTTGTTTTACGAAATGGGTCGAGTACCAGATCAAACTCAGAGTCCAAGGATAAACAATAACTTTAATCCGGTCTTCCATGCACAACATGAACCACCGGTTGACGAGAAACGGGTTGTGCAAGCTGAGCAGAGATATCTCAATAATGGTGGAATGTTAACCAACCAAACCAAGAACCAGTGAGACCAGGCCAACCTACGTATATCAATCAAGGCCCAACAATTAACCAACCATATGGAGTATCAATGGCCGGACCGGTCCATACTCAACCATCGAACTGGACTTCAAGCCTATTTGATTGCATGAACGACAGCGAAAATGGTTAGTGATCATTTTTTTTTTTTTGAATAATTCTATTTTGAAGGTCCATCATTTACATTACAATATGATTCTTATTTCTTTTTTTTGTGTGTTATGAATCAGCTCTCATCACATGTTGCTTTCCATTCGTCACGTTCGGACAGATCGCAGAGGTTATCGATGAAGGAGCGACCAGTAAGTATACATGCATTATCGATTTTCTTTTAGTATGTGCAATTGCTGCATTGGATCGAAGACGAATATAATTCAAAAATAAAAATATTCAATTCGTTAGCAAATATATCATGTTTAGCAAAAAAATTGAACATAACGTTCTACTTTTATACTATCTGGTCTTGTATACATATAAATATAACACGTATATAAAATTGTAGGCGCATGCATAAAGATATATAGTATGATTGCTGTAAGAAAAAACCATCAGATTATGATTGTCAAATTGGACAAAAATTGCGGGATAATAAAATACAAAAATTTATTATAATCACAAGATCGTTCGAAATCGTGATTTACGCTAATTTTGAATTGTAAAACCAAGATAGATTTTTGTAGGTTTACGTATATACGTGTGATGTGTAGGTTGTGGGACGGCTGGAATGTTGTATGGATTGATATGTTGTTTGTTTGCGATACCGTGTGTGTATACATGCACATTCCGGACCAAGCTCCGAAGCAAGTACGGGTTACCAGATGCTCCAGCTCCAGATTGGATCACTCATTGCTTTTGTGAATATTGTGCTCTTTGCCAAGAATATCGTGAACTCAACAATCGTGGCCTTGATCCTTCCATTGGTAAAACCATCCAGCTCTTAGATCTCTCTAAAAATAATCTCAACTTACTGTATAAAGTATTTTATTAAACGATTTATTTGACTTAAAATTGTATATCATATATTGGTGTATATAGGATGGATTGGCAATGTGCAAAAGCAGCGAATGGGTCAGCAACAAGAGATGATGGCTCCTCCGACCTGTCTACGAATGATGGGTTGACTTGGATAAAAATATTTTACACCAATATGCTCCTTATTTGAGTTATTTCCTCTCTCTCTTTCTTCTCTATGTTATTTGTTTTATTTCACGACCAAGATATAATGTCAGTGAGGCTTTTTTTTTTTTTTTTTTTTTTTTTGTGGGTGGGCATGAGCTCTATACGCCATAGTTGTTGTTGCTATATACAATTTCTTATTATATCATGTTTGTGTGAATCACTGAATCTACATATTTATCTTTTCAATTCTAATCTATCTTTAAGGGCAAGAACATCTAGCCGGCAATCATCTCCAACCTGCATGAATACAAGAAAGATTCATCAGATTCACAGTAACCAATTGTGCAGCATATGAACATCTAGAAATGATCAGACATTTCAATCATGAAGACATAAATGACAGAGCAGAGAAAACAAAACAAATGACTCTGATCAGACATTTCAATCATGAAGACATAAATGACAGAGCAGAGAAAACAAAACAAATGACTCTCACCTCTCCACTATCATAACAATCCATGGTGAATCGATTAACATGAACTTCGATATTGAGAAAAGAAAAACAATTAGGGAAGACATCACCCATGGCACAATTTAGCCCTTCAAGGAACTGTGACCGAGCCTCTAAAGTAATCTTTGTGGATGTATAAATCTCTCAGCATTCCGTCAAGATTCCCTCAAAGTGAGACTGAGAGACCTCTTCTGACTCGCTCTCAACATATATCGAGAACAAAAGTGCTTAGTTAGTCTTTTTGATGAGAAGAATTCACCTCTTGACTCTCAAAATCAGTAGACATGAAAAACAGTTCTCACTACCAAACACAGCACATACCCATTGCAATCTAGATCAGTGCAACAACTGAATTACGGACAAGTGCAGTTTTATGACTAATGGTGGCTGAACGACAAGATGAGATGATACGCATTGCCTTATATTCTATCAAAGAATTGGTCCTTTATATTCACTATTCAGACAAGATGTCCCAAAAGGAGAAGCACTAGATGTCCCACAAGGAGAAGGACTATAACATTACAGAGACAGAATTCTACATCACATTACCAAACTATATAGCACAAGTCACATAACAGTTTTCTGTTCAATATTGTTTGATACCAAAAAAGAAAAACCAACGTCTAACACTTTATTTCATCTCATTTTTTACAGCGTTGATACATTTTTATTCTGTTTTTAGATAAGAATATTATTATATCTATGCTGAATTTAATATCAATAGAAATATGTATTATCAATTATCAAATTAGAAGTATTAATAAAACCATTGTTCCGTAGTAAAGGTTCAACACACTACTAGTTAACAAATATGTCGGAAAGGAAAAATAAAATATATAGAAAATGTAAAGAAACAAAATCGTTTAATATATTAATATTTCATATGGTAGTTATATTGTTTATGTTTTTGTTTTTTTCTTTGTTGGTAAGTGATGGTATAAAGTCATAACTGATAATCCAGAAGACAACTACATGATGATTTTACTGCAAGAGGAAACGGCACAGCTTTTATTTATAGGAAATCGAAATACAAAAAGAATCACAACTTATTAAAAACGGTTGGCACACAATCCTGTAAACAGAACATGAATGGACTGTCATAAAGAGACTAAAAACATCCTAAATAAAAATAAACTAGCCACTGCAAAACCGGAATTATTGATGAGGAAGTTCTCTCGTGCTGTTTCAAAGGTGGTTGAGGTAAAAAGAAGCGTTACCTCGTCCTTGCTGCACAAGGAAGCGTTCCTTCAACCTCAACTTCTTTACTCTCAACGTCGTGCTTTGATTCCTTATGTGTGTTCTCGCTTGCCTCTTCAATTCCTCAAAACTTTAGAAAGAGACATTGTTATTTGCAGAGAAGAGTGAATTCGCAATAACAACTGAGCAAGAAAGAATTGGGAGAATCACGGAAACAACCCAATTAAGAGAGAATGTCACAAAAACTTGAAGAGAGAGAAACAAACTTACAAAGGCTCTGTTTGATTCCCTTAGTTAAAACGTCGTCGTTCAGCTCACAATTTTGGATAGACATTTTCTGATTTTCATCATCCCAAACCGAATCAAACCAGATTTTTTTTTTTTTTTTTTTTCCAATTCGAATTGTTCAAAATGACGAAGAAATTTATCAAATTACTGTATAGTAATGACTTTATCTTGTTGAATAATTTTAATTGAATGCGACTATAGTTACAAACCCAAAATTGAATAATAACCTATGGTAGAAATGAGATCCCAATCCAAACGTTTGTGTAAAGAATTAACATTAAAGATTTAAGACGTACCACCATTTGTTTAATATATTACTAATATTTACATGTTGAAACTTGAAATACATTGTTTGTATTCTTTCTTCTTTTCGTTTTTTTTTTTATATAAAGGAGATCGGATTGGGACCTCATTTTACCATTGGTTATTGATTCAATTATGGGTTTTAAATATAGACACCTATGAATTATGATATATTTGTCATTCTTCATCATTTGTTTAATATATATTACACGTTTTTCCATATGTAATTTGTATTCGTGTAAAACAAAAAATGATACTTATCAATTAATATAAAAAATTGTATACAGCTACCGCATGTAACTGTTTGCAAATAAAATGTTTTAAACTTTTGGTTTGTCAAATATATATTCCCTCTGTTTCACATAGATTATGTTTTAGAGAATATTGTTTGTCTCTAAAAAATTGATATTTTAAATATTTTTAATATTAAAAATGTAGAAAAGTGGAAAAATAGATAAAATATCAATAAAATAAATCATTAGACAGATACATGAGTGGCCATAAATAAAAACAAATAAATTATTAGAAAAAATAAAAAATAAATTAATTACATTCTCTCTTTGTCTTAATATGTGTGACAAATACTAAACATCAATTTATCAAAGACAGAGAGAGTATATACTAGTTAGAATCCGTGCTAGAGCACAAGTTGAAATTTTTTTTATTTATATTAGAATTTTAGAATAAAATATAATTTATATGATTGTTTTTAAAAGTTTTTTTAGATAAAATATTATGCAATAAAATCATATGCTAATTATGATGACTTGAAAAAAACACATATTTTGTAAGTTTTATATTGTTAATTTTGTAATGTTATGTATGAGAAATAGATATGTTTGTTGTTTGTTTTTATTTTAATTTTTTGAACATATTTGGTGAAAATTTTTTTATATGATCCTTACTTAAGTAAGATTTTAACCAATTAATCTATAAAGGTTTTTTAGCCAACCTAGAATTAATTTATAACCTATTTTGTAACCAACTTATAAAAATTATATAGTCCACTAAAAAAAGTTGTGTACTTGAAGGAATATAGAAAGAGGATGATTGACCAGTGACCAATTTCAGAAGTTTACAAAATACAGTATGATATTCTTTAACAGATTCGATCAGTATCCATTGTCTCCCTTATCGCTAAAAGCAATGAAGGAAGCTGGATACGAGACAATGACTGTTGTGCAGAAAGCTACTCTTCCTGTAATTCTCAAAGGTATGTGTTTCTCTTATATTTTTTTTTAATGGTGCTTATTGGATCAATGTTGCAGAAAGAAACAACACTATGATTTAGGAAATTGTGATTCTTCCATGGTGCTTTATATGATCACAACCTGTTTCAGCCTAGCTATCCAGTAGTAGAAAGAAAAGCTCACAAACATTGTGAACCTCAATTATACTTAAAAAACTTATCTTAATTTCCTTGGTTTCTTTGGCATTTCTACTTTTTCCAGGCAAAGATGTCCTAACTAAGGCCAAAACAGGAACTGGGAAAACTGTAGCGTTTTTGGTGAGACATACCATACACTAAGTTGGACATTTGGTAATGGATTGAACCTGTATTTGGTATCTGTGCTTATTCTGCTGATGTTTATTTTTTAAGCTTCCATCAATTGAAGTCGTTGTCAAATCTCCTCCTACAAGCCCGGATAATAAGCGACCCCCATTTCTTGCGCTTGTGATATGCCCAACTAGAGAACTTGCCAATCAAGCTGCTACAGAAGCAAACACCTTGTTAAAGTATCATCCAACTATCGGTGTTCAAGTTGTGATTGGAGGCACAAGACTTGGTTTAGAGCAAAAGCGCATGCAAACAAATCCTTGTCAGGTGAGTATTGTTTCCTTTGGTTTATATAGTTGAGGCTCATCTTTGGAGCTAATCCTTAAAGTTCCTCCAATATCGTAACTATAATTTGAAATTTTCAGATTTTAGTGGCTACACCTCGAAGGCTCAAAGACCATATCGAGAACACGCCAGGATTTGCGACAAGGTTAAAGGGTGTGAAAGTTCTTGTGCTTGATGAAGCTGACCACCTTTTAGACATGGGTTTCCGCAAGGACATTGAGAGGATAATTTCCGCTGTTCCTAAGGAGAGACAAACTTTTCTGTTTTCCGTCACAGTACCTGAAGAGGTCTGTCTCATTTTCTTGCATGAGTAGTTTGATTTTTGTTGCGATAGTCTCCTGTTGTAATGGGTCTTGGTTTGTATTTTTCTGGTGAAAAGGTCCGCCAAATATGCCTTATTGCTCTGAGGCGGGATCACGAGTTTGTCAACTGTGTTCACGAAGGCACTGGTGAGACGCATCAACAGGTCAGACAAACGCACATGATTGCACCTCTGGACAGACATTTCTGTCTTCCGTACACACTTCTTCGCGAACACATAATGGATAATGTGGACTATAAGGTAAAACCGGCGCCTATTGCAGACCCTGATGACAACCTCTTGTTCCTGAAGGTCATTGTCCTCTGTACAACTGCAATGGTTACAAAATTAGTGGCTGATCTACTTGGTGAGCTAAACTTAAATGTGAGAGAGATTCATTCTAGAAAACCACAGAGTTACAGGACAAGGGTTTCTAATGAGTTCCGAAAATCCAAGGGTTTGATTCTGGTAACTTCTGATGTATCTGCTCGAGGAGTCGATTACCCTGATGTGACCCTTGTTTTACAGGTAAAATCTATCATACAATATTATAATACTCTTACCTAAACTTCAACTAAAGACTGTTTTTCTTGGAGTTAACAGAAATTGTAAGCATTTGTTTACTTCTACCAGGTGGGATTGCCAAAAGACAGAGAACAATATATACACAGACTCGGTAGAACCGGGAGAAAAGGAAAGGAAGGAGAAGGCATATTGTTGTTGGCACCATGGGAGGAGTACTTTCTATCATCTCTGAAGGACTTACCCATCACTAAGTCTTCTTTGCCAGCAATAGACTCCGAAACTGTGAAAAAGGTTAGCCCTTTCCATCACCTTTTACATTGTATACCAATACCAATCTCTTAGTTTGATTAGCTGATGTGTATGAGAAACTTTGCAACTGGAACACAAACAGGTGCAAAAGGCTCTTTGCCATGTGGAAATGAGGAACAAGGAGGCAGCGTATCAGGCTTGGTTGGGTTACTATAACTCACAAAAGATGATTGGAAGAGACAAAGACAGGCTTGTGGAGTTGGCAAACGAATTTAGTCATAGTATGGGGTAATACAATACAATTTGATTATTCACTAAAAATAAAAGCTGGCGGCCCACTTTGGACGTTAAATCAGCCCATTATTTTGTTAACCGACTAAAATCGGAAAATCGAAGTGTATATATATATTGCTACTACTTGCTAGGTTTACCCAATATCTCTAGTTTTTAACATATCTTTTACTTTGTTGAATCGGCAAATCATGAGTTCATCATCTCCCATATCGATTAACGATCTCACCAGTTCCTTGGCTAACCCGCCGCGCCTCCTATTCACCATCGTAGAAAACGGCAACGAAAACGCAAAAGCCTGCGGTGTGTGGAGCTTCTTCTCATCACCTCAGCTTGAGAATCCATATGAGAAATCATCGTCGACGACTCTTGTAGCAGCGGCTGAATTCCATGTGAGATTCTCTCCAAACAATCTACTGATCAATCATGATTATGACCTAAAATATTGTTCATGTGGCTACGTCTCTGGCTTGTTCTATATCTATGGTAATAGATACCAGGCTAGACCTCTGATATGTAACCCCATCACGGGACGGTATGCAATCTTACCTGATAGGTATATTTACCGAAAGGCGTATAGCTTTTTCGGGTTTGACCCGATTGAGAAGCAATACAAGGCATTGTTCCATGGCTTATTACTGTGGTCCTGGCCATAATAAAATTCTTACACTTGAAGATGGAGATTTGACGTGGAGAAGGATCAAATGTCCCTTACGACATGATATTAAGAGTGATGGGGTATGCATCAACGGGGTTTTGTATTACTTGGGTGATACGTCAGATTGTTTTAATGATGCTCATGTTGTGACGTCTGATTATGTGATAGTGTGTTTTGATGTTAGGTCTGAAAAGTTCACCTTTATTGATGTAGAAAGGTTTTGTCGATTGATTAACTATAAAGGAAAATTAGCTGTGGTCTATTGGGAGGATGATGAAGACATTTATCAAAAGTGTTTTTATGGAAAAGATATTGATGAGTATTTGGAGGAAAATCTCGATGTTGATGCCACTAATGAGTTGCGTGTGTTGGTTTTAGAGGACGTTGAGACACAGGAATGGTCGAAATATGAATACACTTGGACCGATGATAGATTCTTCCGTCGTCAGGTTTCCATGGCTGGTGCGACTGCTTCAGGTGAAATAGTGTTTTCGATGAGAAAGTATGCATCTAAACAATCGTTTTATGTTTTCTACTTCAATCCCGAAACGAAGACTCTCCAACGTGTTGAAATCCAAGGTTTTGGTGAAGCGTTTAAGAAACCTTGTAGTGTTCGCACCTTTGTAAACCACGTAGAGGATCTTAATCTTAACGATTTAGAAGTACTCAGGTCTGTCCACCCTCCACTGGAGAAGCCAGAATATGTAGAAGATTCAGAATCAGACTGAGAAGTGAGAAGGGACGTACGATATGTCGATGTCATCACTTTCTGCTCTTAATTTATCTATGCTTCTTTTTCGTTTTTTTGTCAACCTAAATTATCTATTCGTTTTTGCTCTTTTGATATGTACCCTTTTCATTTTCAATAATAAAAGTAAGTTTTCTTTCAAATCCGTGTTCTTCATTGAAATCGATGCTTGGAGTTGGAGATTCAATATTTTAATTTTGATTCGTTTTCTAGGTTTTGTATTAACAAGTATCCGACAGTCTTTCTGAATGAATTTGAATTCGGTTTATATAGTAGTAGGCAGTGCAAACATAATTTACAGGGTAATGTAGTCCGATCATGATGGCAGATCATAAAATAGCTCCTACACATGACTAAGAACATGACAACGCTATCAGAATATATATGTGAAAGAACTTTGTAAGTTGTAACAATATTCTGGTAGGAAGTTTAAGTCGTACTCAAACTTCTAAAAGGTTATTCATATTATCATAACTAGAAAGTTACCCACGCGATGCGTGTTATAAAATCAAATATTTTATATGTAAATTAAAATTTTTATTAAATTATATATGAAATGTACATGATCTTATTTATATATGTCTTGGAAAGAATTTTAATATATACATTTATAAGTTTATAATTATGAAGTGTCCATGTTAAAAAAAGACAATTTTCACAAATTGTATAAAAATAAGTTTTCGTTTTAAATTTATCACATCATTTCTAAAATTCTAAAAATACAAAAACAGCATCATACTTTTAATCTTATACTCTAAATACTAAATCATATTTCTTAAAAATTATACCCTAAATGTAAAATAGAAATTCAAACCAAAAAAAAAAATATAGATAACCATTGGAAATTGTATAAGCTTTTTTTTTGCATAATGATAGATGTAGCAAAGGTTACTGGAAAATAGACATGAGGTATGATTGGTAACTCTAACAATTCCAATGCGATATAAAAGTAGTCTTGCTTTTGTATAGGTTAATCTACTTGTTAATTTACACCACTTTTAACGATTGACATATATCTATGATGAAAGTATTGAGATTACAATATCTACATATATATATATATATTAAATATTTACAATAGGTCTTTGTAATATTTTTCCGTGTAATGCGAAAGGATGTTGTAAAGTTTGGGAAGTGATTCCAAAGAGGCATAAAGAAGTATGTGATCTTTTGACCATGTATATATGCATTACACGGTAAAATTAGGCAAAGTAAAAAAAAAATTGTAATGGGGATAAAAAAAACTTTTTAAAACGAAAAACAAAGTAAATTTACCAAACATAAACTTAGAAATATATTATAGTTGAAGATCAAAGAGCTTGGGCTCAATATTATGAGTGAATGTTCAAAGCTAGAGAGATTGTGCTTTAGGAGTTGAGCATTGAGCTCATCTTCATTACTAAAAACTTCCAACTATAGTTTGAAAGTAAAAGAAAAAACACGTTACAAAACAATGCAAAAATAAAATAAATCATGACTATCATAAAACATAATCTTTTGAAAGAGGCTAATAAATATTGACAAGACTCTGATATTAAAAAAAACATTGCCATTGCTTTGTATATGATTTCTTCAAATAGTCATCGATTTATTAATCTATTAATCATCATACTGCAAGACATCATTTTTTATTAAAAAAACTTCAGAAAAAATTATCATGGGAAATGATGGGAAAAGAAAAACATATAGTGCATGATCGTTTTCTTCATTATTAGTCATGTGAGCATTAGATCTTATATAACACAGTAAACATTTTGTGAAGTTTGTAAGGAATTTCATTGACACATTATTATGAGTAAACACATTCATGGCAATAAATACAGTTATAAAGCATATTAATTGTAATTAATTATGTCATATGTATTATTGCTACATGAACAGTTTGAACAAAAGAAAACGTCCACCTATAATGTCTTAAAGGTAATTGATTGAGTGAAGTAAATATAACCTAAAGAAACTGAACAAATAAAATGTCTCAAATTTAAAAATGTGTGTAGACAGTTTAGTTTTAAATTAGCAATAATGTATCTTTTATTTTATTAAAATTGAAAAAAAAAATGACACATGTTAAAACATAGAGTGGTGCCAAATGACAATTTGTCAGAAATATACTTTAATATAGTTTAATATATAATACATATTGACATGTGAAACCGATTAAAATATTTAATTAATAAAGTTATGGTTGTGATTAAAAAAATAGTGAAGAATTTATCTATCGTAAAAACAAAATAGAATAAATATATCCTTCTAAAATATATTACTTTTTCTTTAACAAAAGTAAATATAGAGATTTTTGCTATGAAATAATACTAAATAAAAACCAAAAATAATTAAAGATTTGGTAAACGAAAAGTAAAGAAATTTAAAGGAAAATTAGTGAAGAATTTACAAATTGTATAAATTAAAAAAATATACAGTAAAACCTCTATAAATTAATAAGGTCGGGACCATAAAATTTTATAAATTTATAGAGATTTTAATTTATCGATAAATTAATAATTATTAATTTATCGATAAATTAATATTTTATCAATTTTATGAAGAGATTTTTTCATTTTCATATTAAAAACTTTCTATTACAAAATAAGATATTTTTGTTATCATTCACATTTTAAGAATTTTTTTAATTTATAATCTTGGTTATCGTAATAGAATGACTGTCAATTGTTTAATAGATTATCTAGGTAAAAATGAGAAATGTTAGAAGTTTAGAGTTTATAAAAATTTGTTACTACTATCCTTCATGGTAATGATGAAGTCGCAGTAAATATTGCGGTACCTTTAAAACAAATTACTAAAGAAGCAATTATCGCATTTATGACTCTTCACAATTTATGGATGAGATTTGAAAATACAACAATGAAAAAATTAAAGATAAGCTCCAACCAAAATGTAAATTCAAGAATAGACAAACAACAATAGAATCATATTTCGCTAGATTTTCTTAAATATATATATATATATATTAGTTTATATAATTATTAATTTATGATATTGATGGGACCATATTCTTACATAGGATTTCTAAAAAATTTATTATCTTATTATTTTATCAAAATGTGTCATTTTTTACACCAGCCCAATTCGGGACCAGAAAAATTTATTAATTTATAGCGAGTATTAATTTATAGAGGTTCTACTGTATTCTTGTAAAATATATTACTTTTTCTTTAACAAAAGTAAACTATAGAGATTTTTGTTATAAAATAATACTAAATAAAAAACCAAAAATAATTAAAAATTTGGTAAACGAAAAATAAAGAAATTTAAAGGAAAATTAGTGAAGAATTTACAAATTGTAAAAATTAAAATAAATATATTCTTGTAAAATGGATTACTTTTTTCCAAAATAAACTATATAGAATATTGATATGAAATAATATCAAATAATACAAACCCAAAATAACTTAAGATTTGGTAGATAAAGATAAAATAAATGAACACTTTTCTAAGTAAATAAATTTAAATTTAAGAGATCAAACTTGAAATTATTATAAAGTAACACGTGTCGCAAAAATAGAACGCCAGATGTCGTATCGATAGCCAAAGTTAAAAAAAGAACTTGTCTTATTATATAAGATATGTTCCTTTTGATTAATTATCGGATTCTTTTGTTAAAAAGGTGTTTAGTATCCTAATTTCGTAGGATAAGATAGAGACGTGGAGATGTTGACCCCAGGACTGGAGTGACATATCACTGCACATACGGACCATCGGCGCGTGACTAACAAACACGTTCAGAAACACGAGAAAGAGGAGGATTGACCAGTGACCAATTTCAGAAGTTTACATATTCTCCAAATGTTGGCAGAACTAATTCAAGCTGTGTTATGTTTTCGCTTTTATGACATGTACAGTAACAGAGTAAGATAGAATGACAGTTAGGTCCGTATAAAATGTGACACTCGCTATCAAGAACAAGAAAACTAATGGGATCTACAGAAGAAGAATAATTTCAAACAATTCTTCCTTATGAATCTGTTGCCATGCGTATGCTCTTGTCTTCCTTACCCGGAGAAGTTAAGCCAGCGGAGGCAACTACCGCTTGTGCAAGTCTCGGTGGTCAAGAAGTTGAGACGGAGAGAGTTCAAGCTCCTCCACAACCCAAAAGGTCTCTTTCAGTAGACAAAAGAGATTTGTTTAAATGGAAGTGATAAGACCGGTTTGGTTTGTGCATAGACATGAGCAGTTTGGTTCGGTTAAGTTTCTTAGGACGAGGCGTCTGTCGCGGTTACTCATTAGCTTGATGAGCGGTAACTTCTGCGAGACTTGACGCCAAATTTCCTTCACTGCTCCATTTGGGTTATCATAGTCAAAATACCGTGTTACCTGTTGTGCATTGGATCATTCGGGTGTGAGAAACATTCCTAAGAGAATCAAATATTTGAAGAGGTCAGAGGTTGAAAAGAAGGAGACGATACCGATCTCATCTATTTCTGATACCAGGATCTTCTTGGTTTTTATTTTCCTCAGGATCTGAACCAGAAATCCAGGCAAGGTAACAAAGAATCACAAGGGAAAGCAATTATCATGGTAGATCTATAAAGCCACATAAGAAGATCATACCTTCTCGATATCCTCTATGTCAGCTCCTTGAGGACTAGAAAAGATCATCAGCTTTGATATAAACGAACAATATCATAAACACTAAAGTGCATTCTCTAGTCAAAAAACAAACCTGGAACACTCTGGAGCAATATTCTCCCACTTGAAGAACCTAAACGAGCACCATACCTCTTGAACCCAGGTTCCATGCTTCCAGAAAGAACAACCACCACAGGAGATTCACTTCCAGTGACACACATCAAAGCTTTCCATATGATCAGAGCAGATGTAACAATCATCCCTACCAGTTTCCAACACAGAGAACAATTTATCATTTACTTATACCACAATTTTGTCATATAACTCATATAGAAAACAACTAATTCAACCATCAGCCGTCTAACCTTGTTAACACATTTATATGACAAATTTTGTCACATTTATATGACAAACAGTTAACACATTTCCCCAGAACCAAAAAAAAATTCACAAACTTTTAACAATAACAGTTAACACATTTCCCCTCAACACAGTACATACTTGATAATTTGCATGTAACACCCTATTACCTAAATTTCAAAGTAAACGATCTAATGAAACAACATCAACTTCACCAACTCTAATAAACCAAAGAATAATTTTCTATAAAGTAGACTAAAAAGATTAAGACAAGTCTTTAAGAAGATGAAGACAAGTCTTTAGTATCCAAAACAGAGGTTGTACTCGTCTTAACCTCTGTTTTTCTCGAACCAAAAAAAGGATTTACCGAATAAGAGGCATGCGAGAGTGAGAAAACGGCTCATGAACTCTGGTTGGAGCAGGTTTTTTGGCGGTCTCTGGTACTCCAAAAACATTCCAGAAGCAGAGAGACTCATCTCCTGCTGCAGAAGCTACGGTACAACCATCGGGACTCTGAGCCATACACAGAACTCTTGATCTATGACCGGAGGAGAGCTCAGTTATTTTGGCCATGGAAGGGTACTTCGAGAGGGTAAGCTGATTCCCATGTGAGCTAAGCAACTCTCTTTTCTTGGTGCTACATAACAAGGAAGAAACTTGGGAAGCAGTGTCTACTGAATTTAAGCAAGCCCCAATGCAGGTATTCCAGAACTTAATCGTCTCATCACCGCCAGTTGCAAGCAAATTGCTCTGGAACAGAGACCACGAGAGAGCTTTAACCGCAGAAGTATGTCCCCTGAGCCTATGCAGCCATTGGGAACTGGAACGAAGATCCCATATGTGTACCAAATTGTCGTCGCCACCACTAGCTAGTCTCTGATCAGATGGTGACCACCTGAGACCACAAACCTCTCGAGTGTGACCTTTGTAAGTTGCCACGAGGTGTGATCTGATGCGCACATCGTTGTTGTTGATCCTACCATTGAATCTTCCCGTTGAGAGGATGTGGTTGTTCCAAGCCAGTGACACTACTCTCGAGTGGCCTCCATCACACGCTTGGAATGTTCTCCGGACGCTTGTTCCTGAAGGCGAGGATGCGATTGCGATTATGATATATCATGGTGTTTGTGGTTTTTAACCATGATATAAGGAGTTTTTAGAGTCTTTTGATTTGTCTTCTAAGATGTTTTTTGAGTCTTTACAAGTTTTCTACGATTTTAGCATGGATGGAGCAAAGTGAAGCGATTTGGATCATTTTGGAGCAATTCATCAAGGAATTGAAGTTGCATTCGATTCAAAGTGATGGTGTCGATCGACACCACCTTGGTGTCGGTCGACACCCTGTTTTGTCTGCGACAAAAGCCAAGTTTTGGAAGTTTTACAAAATTACCCGAAGTTTTTCACATTTGCAACACAAGTCCCTGACGTGTTTTAGGACATATATATAGTATTTTTAGGTTTTACAAACACTTAAGTTTTATTCTAGCAAGTTTTACTTTCTGCAAACCTGTGAGATTTTGAGAGTTTTGGAGAGAGAGAGAGATCTGCTTTGTAGAAGAAGAATTCTTGAACTCCCTTTTACTCTTTTAATTTCAATTGCTTATTATTCAGAATTATGTTTTGTTCTTCATTGAATATGTCTGAGTAGTTTGCTTGTTAGGTTCAGGGTTTTTCACAGGGATTTTATGAATTATTAGATCTGTTTATTTAGGATTCATTATCTTTCGAGATCTTCATCATAGGTTGTTCTTCATATTAATCCTTGATTGGCCATCTAGAATTAATAACTTAGGAAAATAAATTGATATGAAAATCAAATTGATTTTCCAGATAAAACCTTTTGATGAGCAAAATTACTTCTTGCAAAGAGATTTGATTTAGTAATTTTGTGAACAATCTAAACTTGTTTTTAAAGCTGATTTTTAACCTAGAATTTTACAAAGAGATTTGAATTTTCTGGTTTTAAATTTAGATAATATTTGTTGTGAGAACTGATTTATTTTACAGAAGAGTTTAGAGTTCTAGATCTGATTTTTAATTGCTTGAATCCTAATTTATTGATTGATTTAATATTTCATAATTGCTTAAAAAAATCCCTAGGCCTAGCTTTTTAATCCCTTGAATTTACAACAGTTTTATTTATTATTTTGCATTGTTATTTCAATTTTAAATTAATTAGTTTAGCTTAATTATTAAACTCTATAATTTATTGTGTAGACTTGAGTCCTTGTGGAATTCGACCCCTAAGTACTGCAGTGATCTCTTAATTTGAGAGAGTAACTCTAGGGTTTAATTTGAGCATATCAAATTTTGACGCCGTTACCAGGGACTCTTTGATCTACCATTAGATTTGAGTTTTTAATTTCGTCTAAATTTTTCTTTTTATTTTCTACTTACACGTTTTTGTTTTTCTTCTCTTTGGTGTTTCAGGTACATGTCAAATAAGCCTAACACAAGAAGCAACAAGACTGGTCCTACTGTGAAGCTTACAAATCAAGAGTTGGGAAAACTTGAGCGTGAGAACCGAAAAGCAGCCAAATCCTTGAAGATGGTTAACACAATCATTCTGATGCGTGATGCGGATGGTGCTTTGAGGGATCAAGAGGGCCACTTGCGCAATGAGCAGGACAAAAAGCTTGATACAGAAGGCAATGTGATTGCTGACGCTGTTGTCAACCAGCAAGCTATTGCCGTTGATGAGCCGAACCTTCATGTCGATCGACACCAACAACAGGGTGTCGATCGACACCCACCTGCAGCAGACGGACGTGGAGCTGCAAACCACGTTAACAATCCGGTTCGAAGACAAGAGAACAACCGAGACTTGATCAGGACCATTGCTGACTACAACCGGGATAATCTTGTGTATGAGAACCGGTCTGCTATTGTTCCTCCTCCATTCCAGAGAAATGATTTTGAGTTGAAACCTGCTTACTTTCAACTAGTTGGGCAGAGACCTTTCTCTAACCTGCCCAATGAGAAGCCTTTGGACCACATTGAGCATTTTGAGGATCTTGTGACCAGTATCATGGCAAATGGAGTGACTGAGGATTACATCTACTGCAAACTCTTTCCTTACTCACTTGCAAGAGAGGCATCTCAGTGGTTGAAGCAGTTACCAGCTGGATCATTGACAAATGGGCATGCCATCAAGGTGGTTTTCCTCAACTACTTCTATGATGATGCAATGTCAGATGAGTTGAGAGTCAAGTTGTCTTCTTTCAAGCAGAGACCAGATGAAGCCTTCAAAGCAGCTAGGGTGAGATTCAAAGCTTATCAGAGGGATTGCCCGCACCATGGTTTCTCAAGGGTACAACTGCTGAGTATCTTCTTCAGAGGATNCAAATAAGCCTAACACAAGAAGCAACAAGACTGGTCCTACTGTGAAGCTTACAAATCAAGAGTTGGGAAAACTTGAGCGTGAGAACCGAAAAGCAGCCAAATCCTTGAAGATGGTTAACACAATCATTCTGATGCGTGATGCGGATGGTGCTTTGAGGGATCAAGAGGGCCACTTGCGCAATGAGCAGGACAAAAAGCTTGATACAGAAGGCAATGTGATTGCTGACGCTGTTGTCAACCAGCAAGCTATTGCCGTTGATGAGCCGAACCTTCATGTCGATCGACACCAACAACAGGGTGTCGATCGACACCCACCTGCAGCAGACGGACGTGGAGCTGCAAACCACGTTAACAATCCGGTTCGAAGACAAGAGAACAACCGAGACTTGATCAGGACCATTGCTGACTACAACCGGGATAATCTTGTGTATGAGAACCGGTCTGCTATTGTTCCTCCTCCATTCCAGAGAAATGATTTTGAGTTGAAACCTGCTTACTTTCAACTAGTTGGGCAGAGACCTTTCTCTAACCTGCCCAATGAGAAGCCTTTGGACCACATTGAGCATTTTGAGGATCTTGTGACCAGTATCATGGCAAATGGAGTGACTGAGGATTACATCTACTGCAAACTCTTTCCTTACTCACTTGCAAGAGAGGCATCTCAGTGGTTGAAGCAGTTACCAGCTGGATCATTGACAAATGGGCATGCCATCAAGGTGGTTTTCCTCAACTACTTCTATGATGATGCAATGTCAGATGAGTTGAGAGTCAAGTTGTCTTCTTTCAAGCAGAGACCAGATGAAGCCTTCAAAGCAGCTAGGGTGAGATTCAAAGCTTATCAGAGGGATTGCCCGCACCATGGTTTCTCAAGGGTACAACTGCTGAGTATCTTCTTCAGAGGATGTGACTGGGAGTATCAGTTGGCTCTGGATGCTGCAAGCCATGGCAATTTCAAGACAAGATATCCAGAAGATGCTGAAGCTTTGATTGAGAATTTGGCCTCCAGTAACAGTACTAAGAGAGCTGATGCTGAAAGGAAGAGATTGCATGGAGGATTTGATNAAAAAGCTTGATACAGAAGGCAATGTGATTGCTGACGCTGTTGTCAACCAGCAAGCTATTGCCGTTGATGAGCCGAACCTTCATGTCGATCGACACCAACAACAGGGTGTCGATCGACACCCACCTGCAGCAGACGGACGTGGAGCTGCAAACCACGTTAACAATCCGGTTCGAAGACAAGAGAACAACCGAGACTTGATCAGGACCATTGCTGACTACAACCGGGATAATCTTGTGTATGAGAACCGGTCTGCTATTGTTCCTCCTCCATTCCAGAGAAATGATTTTGAGTTGAAACCTGCTTACTTTCAACTAGTTGGGCAGAGACCTTTCTCTAACCTGCCCAATGAGAAGCCTTTGGACCACATTGAGCATTTTGAGGATCTTGTGACCAGTATCATGGCAAATGGAGTGACTGAGGATTACATCTACTGCAAACTCTTTCCTTACTCACTTGCAAGAGAGGCATCTCAGTGGTTGAAGCAGTTACCAGCTGGATCATTGACAAATGGGCATGCCATCAAGGTGGTTTTCCTCAACTACTTCTATGATGATGCAATGTCAGATGAGTTGAGAGTCAAGTTGTCTTCTTTCAAGCAGAGACCAGATGAAGCCTTCAAAGCAGCTAGGGTGAGATTCAAAGCTTATCAGAGGGATTGCCCGCACCATGGTTTCTCAAGGGTACAACTGCTGAGTATCTTCTTCAGAGGATGTGACTGGGAGTATCAGTTGGCTCTGGATGCTGCAAGCCATGGCAATTTCAAGACAAGATATCCAGAAGATGCTGAAGCTTTGATTGAGAATTTGGCCTCCAGTAACAGTACTAAGAGAGCTGATGCTGAAAGGAAGAGATTGCATGGAGGATTTGATTCAAACCAGCTAGCTTCAGTCAGTGCTAAGCTAGATTTAGTGCATAATCTTCTTGTGGGTAAGAAATCAGTTCACTTTGCTGCTGAAGTTAAAACATTTGAGCCACCACCTGAGACAGGGAATGAAGAAGCATATGTCAACTTTGTCTATGGAAATCAGGGTCAGAGATTCGGTAATCAGCAAAACANATAATCTTGTGTATGAGAACCGGTCTGCTATTGTTCCTCCTCCATTCCAGAGAAATGATTTTGAGTTGAAACCTGCTTACTTTCAACTAGTTGGGCAGAGACCTTTCTCTAACCTGCCCAATGAGAAGCCTTTGGACCACATTGAGCATTTTGAGGATCTTGTGACCAGTATCATGGCAAATGGAGTGACTGAGGATTACATCTACTGCAAACTCTTTCCTTACTCACTTGCAAGAGAGGCATCTCAGTGGTTGAAGCAGTTACCAGCTGGATCATTGACAAATGGGCATGCCATCAAGGTGGTTTTCCTCAACTACTTCTATGATGATGCAATGTCAGATGAGTTGAGAGTCAAGTTGTCTTCTTTCAAGCAGAGACCAGATGAAGCCTTCAAAGCAGCTAGGGTGAGATTCAAAGCTTATCAGAGGGATTGCCCGCACCATGGTTTCTCAAGGGTACAACTGCTGAGTATCTTCTTCAGAGGATGTGACTGGGAGTATCAGTTGGCTCTGGATGCTGCAAGCCATGGCAATTTCAAGACAAGATATCCAGAAGATGCTGAAGCTTTGATTGAGAATTTGGCCTCCAGTAACAGTACTAAGAGAGCTGATGCTGAAAGGAAGAGATTGCATGGAGGATTTGATTCAAACCAGCTAGCTTCAGTCAGTGCTAAGCTAGATTTAGTGCATAATCTTCTTGTGGGTAAGAAATCAGTTCACTTTGCTGCTGAAGTTAAAACATTTGAGCCACCACCTGAGACAGGGAATGAAGAAGCATATGTCAACTTTGTCTATGGAAATCAGGGTCAGAGATTCGGTAATCAGCAAAACAACAAGCCTTACAGTGGGAACTCTTTGGGCTACACTCCTAAGCCTGATTTTCAGAAGCAGCAACAAGGGAACAACTTCACAAGGACTTATGGGAACTCTTCCTATCAGTCTCCACCTCCACAAACTCCTTCTGAGAGTAGAATGGAGGTCATGCTTGAGCAGCTTCTTCAGGGACAGGAGAATATGACAGTGACATTCAATGAGAAGATTGATAATGTCTACACAGAGCTTACTGGAAGGATTGATGCACTGAATGTACATGTTAAGCAATTGGAGAGTCAAGTGGCACAGACTGCTGGGTCTGTTAAAAGGCAAGAGGGTTTTCTTCCTGAAGAANTGGCAAATGGAGTGACTGAGGATTACATCTACTGCAAACTCTTTCCTTACTCACTTGCAAGAGAGGCATCTCAGTGGTTGAAGCAGTTACCAGCTGGATCATTGACAAATGGGCATGCCATCAAGGTGGTTTTCCTCAACTACTTCTATGATGATGCAATGTCAGATGAGTTGAGAGTCAAGTTGTCTTCTTTCAAGCAGAGACCAGATGAAGCCTTCAAAGCAGCTAGGGTGAGATTCAAAGCTTATCAGAGGGATTGCCCGCACCATGGTTTCTCAAGGGTACAACTGCTGAGTATCTTCTTCAGAGGATGTGACTGGGAGTATCAGTTGGCTCTGGATGCTGCAAGCCATGGCAATTTCAAGACAAGATATCCAGAAGATGCTGAAGCTTTGATTGAGAATTTGGCCTCCAGTAACAGTACTAAGAGAGCTGATGCTGAAAGGAAGAGATTGCATGGAGGATTTGATTCAAACCAGCTAGCTTCAGTCAGTGCTAAGCTAGATTTAGTGCATAATCTTCTTGTGGGTAAGAAATCAGTTCACTTTGCTGCTGAAGTTAAAACATTTGAGCCACCACCTGAGACAGGGAATGAAGAAGCATATGTCAACTTTGTCTATGGAAATCAGGGTCAGAGATTCGGTAATCAGCAAAACAACAAGCCTTACAGTGGGAACTCTTTGGGCTACACTCCTAAGCCTGATTTTCAGAAGCAGCAACAAGGGAACAACTTCACAAGGACTTATGGGAACTCTTCCTATCAGTCTCCACCTCCACAAACTCCTTCTGAGAGTAGAATGGAGGTCATGCTTGAGCAGCTTCTTCAGGGACAGGAGAATATGACAGTGACATTCAATGAGAAGATTGATAATGTCTACACAGAGCTTACTGGAAGGATTGATGCACTGAATGTACATGTTAAGCAATTGGAGAGTCAAGTGGCACAGACTGCTGGGTCTGTTAAAAGGCAAGAGGGTTTTCTTCCTGAAGAACTGAATCAAACCCCAAGCATGCTTGCAATGCCATATCAGTGAGAGATGAAGATGCTGGTGCAATTGTTTCTGCAGAACAGGGAGAAAAATCGACCAAATTCTTGGGTTCAGATGATGGTGTCGATCGACACCACCTGGGTGTCGGTCGACACCCTTCTCAGACAGAATCAGAAAACACAAAATCTCAGGTTCCAGCAGCTGTTAAGAGGGTGTACCAACCGAAGATTCCTTTTCTTAAGCCAAGAAGGTCCAAGCAGGAGATGGAGGAAGCTAGATGCAAGGCAATGATGGACAAGGTGATGATTGAGATGCCTTTGATTGATGCAGTAAAGCTTTCACCACCACTCAAACGCTATGTTTAGAGAATGGTATCCAATGGTTTGAGCCCTGAGGACGGAGCTTTGCTAACTAAGGATGTTAGTGCAATTCTGTTGAACCAGCCCGTTCAAAGAAAGAAAGAGAGGAAGCAAGAGGTGGTTGTCTCTATGGAAGTGAGTGCAATGATTCAGTGTAGGACTGCAGAGAAATTACCAGATCCTGGAAGCTTGGCACGTGATTGTTATATCTCTGCAGAACGGTTTGCTCACTCACTTTGTGATCTAGGCTCTAGTATCAACTTGATGCCACATTCTATTGCTGTGAAACTTGGAATGACAGAATTCAAGCCAACTAGATTATCTATTATCTTAGCTGATAGATCTCAGAGAATTCCTGAAGGTGTCTTAGAGGATATTCCAATTAAGGTTGGAAACTTCATGATTCCCACTGACTTTGTGGTGCTGAAGTATGATAAAGAGCCTAAAGACCCTCTCATCTTAGTAAGATCTTTCTTGGCTACAGCTGGTGGCATAATAGATGTGCAGAAGGGACACGTAACACTGAATGTGGATGGTTTAAGTGTGAACTTTGAGATGCATAAGCTGAGGAGGGCTCCTACTATTGATGGACAGACTTTTTCTGTTGAGAAAATTGCTACTACACGAGCATCAGGCTCAGTGTCGATCGACACACCATTAGTGTCGGTCGACACCCCTCCACATCCGAGNAAAACTGATGCTCCAAGTCATAAACCTGTTCCTAAACAGACAATTCAACACTTCATACTCCAAATTCCTCAGGTAAGGTCAAGGTTTGTATCTTCTTTACCCAAACCTCCTCTTATCATCAATAAGACCTTCAAAGATACAAAAACTGTTTTGCAGTTAACCAAACCACGAGATTATCGTAGAGCGCTTGTTTCTTCTGTTGATGATTTTGCAGGACATAAGAGAAACAAAACCATCCCTAAATCCCGCCTTGGTCCTGTTCCTCACATCCTTGGCAGACCTCATGCACCTAAAGCTTATACACCACCTTGGATGAGGAGGATCTTCTCTCGGAAGCATTCATTGCCATTTTCCGATCTACCGGATGCCTGAGCTTCAACGCAGTCAAGCTAATGACTGAAAACAAGCGCTTAGTGGGAGGCAACCCACTTCTAGGTTTTTCTTTTCCTTTTGAGTCATTTTTCTTTTTGCATTGAGTCAGTTTTTGTTTGGATTTTGTATGAAATTATGAACTATCTATCTATCATGTTGCTTTTGACTTGTGTTTGAGTGCTTCTTAACAGAATAATCAGGCGAGGATTGACTTACCAACACAATGGAGTTGCAACTGCCAAAGGATTTTTCGATCATGTTTCTGTCCGCATAGGGTATCGATCGATACCTTCATAGCATCGGTCGATACCAATGTTTGCAATGGGTAACCCTAGAATCAGTTCATTTTTTCATTACAATTTTCAATACGTTTTTGTTTCTTTTTGCTTTCCTCTTACTTGAAAACATTGGGGACAGTGTCGTTAAAGTCTGGGGGAGGTTAGTACTAACTACTAACATAGCTTTGGTTTTTAGTGTGTCAAAACCGTATTTTTGTTTTATTGAGTCAAATTTTTCAAAATTTTGTTGGAAACTATGATTTTTCTTTTTAGTGTATTGCCTTGGTTGATTAATGCTGCAGATTGAATCCACTAATCCGACTAATGAAAAATCCAATGGTTGACTAGTAAACCAAAGACATCCGAATTTCCAACAGAATCCATAAAAGCTTGAGGTAACTTCTGCACTTTTCTTTTTACCTCATCAAGGAGATTGATGTTCATAGAGCTTGACTCCTTGTTCATACCTGAAAAGTAAGATCTTCAAAAGAAAATGGTACTCCTCTCCCTTATTTAAGTTGAAGAGATTATTCCTGAGAGCTTTGTTTAGAAAAAAAAAGAGAATAAATGATGAGATGATTTTGATCAGTTTAGAGAGGGAGGTAAATTACCAGTGACCTCATTATTCTACTCTTGAGTCAAATGATCACAAAAAGCTTGGAAGCGAGGGGT
>NC_025698.1:26041209-26095028 GCF_000633955.1 Camelina sativa | reverse complement strand
CAATGGAGTGTATTAAGGCTCATAGTATAAAAAATGGAACTTCTACGAGCTACGTTTCCCATCCTAGCAGCAAATTGTATGCTTCAAATATCCTATTTACATGACATCACCTACATCAATAAGTTCTGTGGATGTTTTGCTTAACTTCTGCACTTTTCTATTACCTCATCAAGGAGGTTGATGTTCATAGAGCTTGACTCCTTGTTCATGCCTGACAAGTAAGATTTTCAAAAGAAAATGGTACTCCGCTCCCTTATTTAAGTTGAAAAGATTACTCGTGAGAGCTTTGTTTAAAAAAAGAGAGAGAGAATAAAAGATGAGAAAATTTTGATCAGTTTAGAGAGGGAGGTAAATTACCTGTGACCTCATTATTCTACTCTTGAGTCAAATGATCACACAAAGCTTGGAAGCGAGGGGTAGGTAAATTACTGATGACCCTATTATTCGCGTACACCTTTGAATTAGAAAAAAAAAGATATGATAAAAAAAACAGCAAAGCAAAGCTCAAAGGAGGATAAGAATAGAATAAGTCTGGGGGAGAGGAAGAATATCACATGTTATAAAAATATATATTGCTTGTTATGGTATAGTGCGGGAATGGGTCTAGAAGGTTCTTGACATTGATCAAATTGATGAGGCCCACCGATGAAGGCTTAATGGAGGAAGTAGTGAAATTTGGTTTGAATTTGGGATGCTATGAATGTCAACAGAGAAGTACATGGTGGTTCGATTTGGATTAATTTGCTAAGCATATGGATTGTGGTTTGAATGATCATGGCATTACCTTAGAGAGAAAATGAGTTTCTTTGTTTTCAAACCTCTTTCACAGGTTTAAGTTTTTGTTTTGCTTGAGGACAAGCAAATGCTAAGTCTGGGGGAGTTGATATATCATGGTTTTTGTGGTTTTTAACCATGATATAAGGAGTCTTTTAGAGTCTTTTGATTTGTTTTCTAGGATGTTTTTTTGAGTCTTTACAGGTTTTCTACGATTTTAGCATGGATGGAGCAAAGTGAAGCGATTTGGATCATTTTGGAGCAGTTCATCAAGGAATTGAAGTTGGATTCGATTCAAAGTGATGGTGTCGATCGACACCACCTTGGTGTCGGTCGACACCCTGTTTTGTCTGCGAGAGAAGCCAAGTTTTGGAAGTTTTACAAAATTACCCGAAGTTTTTCACATTTGCAACACAAGTCCCTGACGTATTTTAGGACATATATATAGTATTTTTAGGTTTTACAAACACTTAAGTTTTATTCTAGCAAGTTTTACTTTCTGCAAACCTGTGAGATTTTGAGAGCTTTGGAGAGAGAGAGACCTGCTTTGTAGAAGAAGAATTCTTGAACTCCCTTTTACTCTTTTAATTTCAATTGCTTATTATTCAGAATTATGTTTTGTTCTTCATTGAATATGTCTGAGTAGTTTGCTTGTTAGGTTCAGGGTTTTTCACAGGGATTTTATGAATTATTAGATCTGTTAATTTAGGATTCATTACTTTCTAAATCTTCATCATAGGTTGTTCATCATATTAATCATTGATTGGCCATCTAGAATTAATAACTTAGGAAAATAAATTGATATGAGAATATAATTGATTTTCCTGATAAAACTTTTTGATGAGCAAAATTACTTCTTGCAAAGAGATTTGATTTAGTAATTTTGTGAACAATCTAAACCTGTTTTTAAAGCTGATTTTTAACCTAGAATTTTACAAAGAGATTTGAATTTTCTGGTTTTAAATTTAGATAATATTTGCAGTGAAAACTGATTTATTTTACAGAAGAGTTTAGAGTTCCAGATCTGATTTTTAATTGTTTGAATCCTAATTTATTGATTGATTTAATATTTCATAATTTCTTGAAAAATTCCCTAGGCCTAGCTCTTTAATCCCTTGAATTTACAACAGTTTTATTTATTATTTTGCATTGTTATTTCAATTTTAAATTAATTTGTTTAGCTTAATTATAAAACTCTATAATTTATTGTGTAGACTTGAGTCCTTGTGGAATTCGACCCCTAAGTACTGCAGTGATCTCTTAATTTGAGAGAGTAACTCTTAGGTTTAATTTGAGCATATCAGATTCAAACCCAAAACCTCAGTCAATTGCTTTCTGTAGGCAACCTGAGATGAATCAATTACCTTGGCTTCTTCTTCTTCCGTCCTCCTCCCTTCGATTAATTGGAAATGCGCGTATTCAAAATCCATCGCTGAACGGTTGGGTATGAATCTATCGTACTCCGTTTTCATCTTTGAAACAATCAATCATAAACCCAGATGAAGAAAGAAGAAGTTGATTTAAGAAGACGAATCGTTAGAACAAGAATAAGAAAGAAGAACGAAGCAGTTGAATTAAGGAAGAGCGGATTAGGATTTTTGTCGTATCGTAGGATTAGATATATAGAAGAAAGAAGAATTTAGGATTAGGATTACGATTTCCTTTTTCCTTTTTTTCTATTAGTAGGATTAGGGTTTCCTTTTTCACACTAAAATTAAAAAAAATCCTGTATACAAAATAGTCTGATAAATACAATTTTTTTTCTTGATATTAAATATAGGGATATGGTGCCACTTTATATTTAGATTGTTCTAATTACATTTATATGAAAGCCAAATGGAAACTATGATATTATATGAATTAATTGTATAATTTCCTTAATGTATATTTACAAATTATGATATTCTATGAATACTTTATTGTATAGTTTTCCTAATTATGATTTTATATGAATTCATTGTATAATTTCCTTAACCCTTTTCTATTTTAAGAAAATATTGTAATTTAACCATTTTGTTGAATAATTAATACTTTAAACCAAAATTATAAAATTGACATCTGCCTCGTTCACAATAAGTACTAATTTTTGAAATCAAGCTTTAAAGAATAAGAAATTCCTTTAGAATTATAAATAGAAAAAGTTTAATATATTGATATTTAACAAAATTTAATTTTGATGTTGACTAAATAAAACTATTATAATTGATTTTTTTCTTGACCCTTAAGGTCCAATTGGTGACCACTTTTTTGAAAACGAGATGGAACATCTTGTTCTTTTTGCTTCTCGAATTTTCCTAGAATTATTAGCACTATAACACACTTTATAGAACTATATTTTCATCTTCAATTTTTTTAGTTAATTAGTTTTGATTTTTATTTTTGGTCAAAGATTAGTGGTTTTAGATTTAAAATGGTTACATCTGATTTTTTGATACTTTTTTAAATTTTGATTTTTTTTTAAGAGTTAGATATTATGTTTGAATATATATATAAGTAAATTGTTGGCTTAGAGTTTATTTTCAGACCAATTTCTTCCCCAAATATAGAATAAGTTAAAAAGAATAACTAAATTCCTTTACTAAACTAAATGATCTATTTTTTTACATTTATATGAAAGCCAAATCGAGACTATATGAAACCAAAGACAGAATTCTACATCACATTATCAAATTATCTGAAAGCCAAATCGAAAGATAAAGAGAAACCAGAATATTAAACAGTTTTTAAAAAAACTTGAAAGCTGAAAACTTTGCTTTTGTCATGTGGTTTCATCTGTCGTGCTCACATAAGTTACCAACTTTTAAAACTAAGATTTATACAACCTTTTTTTTTTTCATGTCGACAGTTTAATCAACTTCTTATTAAATCAATTTACAGATCGGATCCGCTAGTAGAAGTGAGTTATCTCTATAGTATCCTTGTTCGACATTCTTTGCAAATGCTGAGGAAAAAAAACTCATATTGATAACATAATAAGCATATATACATCTAGGTTCACCACCAAACAAGAGATAATATACGGAAATTTTATTTAATTATTGGCTATATTGATAAATTTTAAAAATGCTACTCAGTTTTTTTACAAACATTAGTTTGAGTGTTTACAATAGAATTTGAGATGAGCCATTATTGTTAATATCGGTGTAGTAATTATCACCCTCTCCCTTTTATAAAGAATGCTCTTTCGGTCCCATTTTATAAAAGTTTTTTTTGGCTATAAGTAAAAATAATAATAATAATAATAATAATAAATACTTTATCATTTTTTAAAGTTCAACCAATAGAAAAAAAACATAAGCTATTACATTAAAAAAAACTAGACATAAAGTTTAGGGCATAGGGAGTATCATTTTACCATTTTCAAACAATAAAAAATCTATAAAATTTTTATAATACTCTATATCAATACACCAAATAATTAAGTTTTTTCTATAATTTATACACTTAAATGATTGGGATTAAAACAAGATTTAGTTTAATTATTTCTATTGATAGGACACTTTGTGAAACATATGTACAATATTAAAACAACACTTTTTGTTAATCGGAGGAAACATGATTTATTATGATCTATGAAAGAGATTCTTTGACTTAAAAATAATAGAAGCTTACCTGAAAATTTTGTGAACCTCAAGTAAGGTAGGTTCATGTACAAATCTCATGTAAAACTATTTGACTGTTCACTGTTTAAAGTCAAGAAACGATCCATATAATTCCTTTTGTTAGAAAAACTCACTATTTCCAAAAAATTACGTACAAAACTTTAGTTAGAGTAGTTTACAAGTGTGAGGTTCCGAGCTCAAAGTCTCAAATTCTCAATGCTCCCAAGTCACCGCGACAATGATACAATGACTGTGATATCATAATGACCAGTATAAACTATTCGATAGCTACAACAATAGTCAAAGCCTTTAATCCCGAAATTGCATTATGGCGAAACAATTATGTGAATTTGCAGATTATTGCTAATCACATTGAGTGCACTTGTAAATTTAGTGCCATCAACAATCAAATTTTATGTTTTGTGTACGAATTTTTGGTTGAATCTTAATGACTGGGTGACGTCAGTCCACTTTTTCCACATTTTCGTTAAAAATCGATATATACTTTAGATTATGTAACGATTAATGTAAATGTATAACGTCAATTTTTTAATTCTCTCTTGGAGCCGAACTCAATACTTTTAGTTTACGTGAGCCAAACTCTATACTTTAGTTTACGTGAATATGATATCTCACTGTTGAAATCTAAAGGAGGTGGCGGCATATCAACAGTTCCTAAAAATAAAGAAAAAAAAATAGTATACATCTACAATTGTTTTCCACGTATACTCATCTTACTTATACACTATAAATACTCTTAAACCCTATACCAGACTTTATCATGATCATCACCATATTAAATACATACCAACAATATTAGTTAATAAATTCGTTTTACGTAATATATACAAATCATTTCATCATGGTGATGGCTAAGAACCGCACCAAGTTCTACATAGCGTTTCTTGTTTTTTTGATAGTGGTGGGATCTGTGTTACTAACCATTGAAGGACGACCGGTCAAGGATAGTTCGAGATCCTCGACCCAATTAACAGATTCATCTGTGTTCAATGGAAGCGTAATGTCCTCGTTTAAACCAGTCGAGTCTTCGGTACAAGATTTTTCATGGTTAGCCACAGTGAAACAGTCCGGGCCAAGCCCAGGCGTTGGGCATCATCGAGCTAAGGGCTACAAAATGTTTGGACGAGCCGAAAATTCTGGTCCTAGTCCTGGTGTTGGACACTAGAAATAACAAACCTCATGAATTGAAATTATATAGTAACACCTTTACGTACCATGTTTGATAGCCTCTAAGATGTAATATTCTCTTTTTTTTTTTACTTCACTATCACATGTCTCTGCATAATAATCATTCAATAAAAGTCTTACTTTGAGTTTAAAAAAAAAAGAGACTGGATATGTAATATGTTATAAGCCTCGTTTTTTTCTCAATTTTGAGCCTTGCCTTTAAATAGATCTTCACAACTTTAATTCCCAAAAGACATGGAAAATAAGGAGGTGAATTCTAAGTTCCATGGAGCACCCAATATCAAAGATTGTGGTGAATTCCTACTCTAACACAATATAGCAAGGTGATTTCTAAGATATTGGTTTCTAGATTTAATTAATTGTGAACATAGACGTTTTTGTTTACTAAAAGACTAGTCTTTTATTATAGTAAACAAACATATATATAAAAGAGAAGAAAAATGAAACAGAATGTTAAAAATATAAACGAAAAAATGAATTGATGGTTAATCACAAATTCATCCACCCGACCCGAGGCAAATGACTTATTATAGATGTAACATTTTGTAATCGAAATTATGTGAGCATCGTTTTTAATTTATTTGAAATTTGTATGTTTTAATATGTAACCGATGTTACAATTATATCAGTAATACATCACATCAGTTTTAAAAATGATGAACTCGTAGATTTTTTTTTCTTTTGGGTCAAAGATGAACTCGTAAATTTGTGTTGATCTTTATTAAGTAATGTAAGTTAATATCAATTTTAAGTACATGAATTATGTTAACACCGTTATAGTATGGATTAGCAATTTTTAATGTTGTTCGATCTTATTCATACTACCAAACCGATGTGTAAATAGAATAACTCTATACATTGTGCGCATCTATGAAAATGATCACTATTAAAGGAAACCATATTACTATACAGTAGGAATGCAGTCATTACTCATAACTCATAAGTAAGATGGTGAACTAATTAAGCTATAGGAACATGTGTGAAATCATACATGTTCTTTAAAATTTTTCAAATTTTGGTTTGTGTGGGTAGTCTAGATTAATCATAATGTCATTAAAAGATAACAACTTTTCAGAGAACTAAATATAAATCATACTCCAACTTAATTAGATCATTAATCATATGTACAATCACAGCACCTAAACGTGGCCAATGATTTCCTACATCTTTGGTTCTACTTCAATTAGAATCCATCGGTGATCAATGGTGAAGAAGATTCACTTTTCATCTTCAATGGGCTAATTGAGTTATTATCTTTTTCTTTTTCCAATATTTTGATGATTCAATTCAAGTTTGTAATAGTTTCTTACTTATTGTGGGCCGTCTAAAACTTAATTAGTAGAAGATTCCTCATAATCACTGTTAGTTTGATATTATCCTTTCTCGACGTATTAAAGTTTACGATATCAATATTAACATATGATGCATACATATCGATCTGCTTTGTATACTTGTATCCAATTATATGCTCTCTATTATATGTGGTTACTTAGCTGGCAGTGTAAGTAGATCTTGACCATTTTCGCAATTGGCTCTAACCTTTTTAAAATAGGGTTCTAGACTTTTAGGTTAAATCAAATTAATCTCTCACATTAGGATCTCACATAACATAGCTAGGTACGCCAAAAGCTTTCTCATGTGTGTTTTAAATATAATATCAAAAGCTTTTGACTCATATTTCTTTTCGTAGGAAAAACGACAAGTACTAACCTTTTCTCGTGATGCATGAATTAACTAATATCTTAGCCTTTGTTCGAACCATTTAAAAAAAAAAATTGAGTTTCTAATTACAAGAACAAGATAAACATATGCATGCACAAACTTGTTTCCATCTTATCACATTAACACTCACCCACACACAAAAAAAAACCCCAAATACTATTAGAAAACAAAAGAGACCCTGGAACTCATCCGACAGTGGCAGTAATTGTTAAGGATTTTGGGAATAATTCATATTTTATTTGAGAATATTTATTTTTATATATAGTTAGAAGATAACAAATACAGTAAGACGCACAACAACGAAAACAAAAGAAGGATGAGCTGGGAAGCATGTGTGAGGGAGAGAGAAGCACGTGCAACAAAGACAGTGCAGGGTTGACCGGAGACCGTAGGGTCGCGAGAAGTGGGAGACGCACTGTCCCCTACCTACACAGGTCTCTTACGACATCGTTTTTGCCTTTATGAACAAAACCAACAAATATTTCTTTGAATTTTAGAATTATTATTTCTTTTTTTTTTTGGGGATTATTATTTGAAAATTAGCGAATAACTCCATCCAACTGTTAGAGCCAAGCCATGCTAAATAATAATATTTAAATTTAATTGATTACAGTAAATTCCAAAACAATGTAGCATCGTATATGTGATTTAGAGTTGATGAAAAAGATATATATATATATATATATAGCAAAAAGAAGATATATATTAATGATTAATGATATATGGACCAACCTCTTTTGTAATTGTTTTAAGCACTTGGACCAAGCTGGACCCAATTTTTAAACATTCATGTCCTCACTGTTCATTAAGATTCTTTGACCTTTTGACTCATCCAATTTTTTGGCTGCAAATCTTTATACTTATATCGGCCAAGTCCGGCATTTAAAAACATAGTTTGTGGTGGTTGGATTTATATAATTATGTAATACTGCGTCAGCGTGGCATACATTTGTAAATCAAATAAATAAATTACTTATATCCACTAAAATGATTTGGTTATTTGGTAAAGACATACGGTCGTGGGAGCTCTACTAATTTTAGTGCCTCTCCTCCCTAATTATTCGGTTGGTATATGATGTGTAACTGTAGGAATAACCAATTTTGTGTGTGTTTCTGTGCAAAATTTTGACATGATCACCAGTTAATTATAACCCTAAGTCTTGCAACAACATGCTAAGTAAAATAGTTACAATCCATCATACCTAATTGGTCTAATATATCATATCAAAGAAAAATTATTGATAAATACATGCGTATACTAATAACAAATCTCATGAATAAAGAACTTCTTTACATTTCATCATACTCATCTGTATGTTTTCTATATCTGGGATATGTTTCAATAACATAACATATTTCATGAATAAAAAACTTAATAAAATTTCAAATACTCATCTGTATATTTAGAATAGCACACAATCTGAAAAATCATGTCCGCATTTAGAATAGTCCTATAAAATGCTGTAAAAATAGAGATTCATGTTTTCCATCAAATTAAATATATCGATATCAAAAAAGTGATTATAACCTACATAAACACTCCAATACAACCTTTATATGAAATATTATGAGCACCATAACCTTATATAATTAATGCACCATTATAATAATAAAAAAATGATTCTCCTAGATTTTTCCTTAACGGAAAAATAGATGGACAAAGACTAGAGAGTGAGCGACAATAATCACAAACTTCTTTAGTTGTCCTTGTTCCCACCAGGTCAAGCCATTGACAGCCTGATTCTGTTATTCTCTTTTTCACTCAGTTTTTTTTTTTTAAATAAAATTTAAAATAGAAAGAAAACAGACAATAATACAGTCCAAGTCCATGGATCTTATCACTGCTCCCGAATTTATATGATTTCGATATAATTGTCTTAGAATATTTGTCTTCATCTATCCGATATTGATTTATTTATCTCGAATAGTTATCCTGTAAATTCTCGTCCTTTCCCGACATTACATTTGTGCGCTAAGCAAATTAAAACTCTAACAAAAACAAGTTACAGTCTGGATATAACTTTTAAACTATTTATCACGCATATTAATTATATATGTACGAAGTACGAACCAGTCACAAACGTTCACGAGAATATATAAATGTATGCTTATATTAATCCATATGCACGTCTTGTTTAGCTTCTAATTAGTTTAGAATGTTGTTATAATGTCATTGATGTTATATATTTTTACCAATGAACTAGTATCGGATCCGCCCTATAGCGCGGAAAAATATATAATTTGTAACATAATAAAAAATTTAATATATATTCGTAAAAATAACTTTTTTCAAAGTTATAAAGATTGTATTCGTCAAATTACACACTCATAATGTATGTTACATACTAACCTAAGTAACCCAAAGTAAGTAGATTGTATTACAGGTCTATTCTTAAATAAATAATAATACAAAATATGATAATGTCGAGCTAAAATTTTTTACACATTTTGACATATTGAAAATTACATATATATCTTCAAAAATGAATTGATTAATTACTCCAATAATTGTTATAGGCAAAATAGACCTATATGTCGATTTTAAGATGTTCTGATCCATTGAAAAATTACATATATATATATATATATCTTTAAAAATGAATTTGATTAAGTACTCCAACAATATATCAATGATGGAGAAATCGATCAATGATTTGTCATAAAATAAAGAGAAAATATATTTAGAAATACTATATATTAAAAGAATTAATGTAAATAAATATTTTAAAAAAAATATTTGTGAAAAGGAACACATTTATCGTTGAATATAGGACGGCTAGTTTGAATACAAATTTTGTTTGGATAAAATTACTCTACAATTAAACATAGGATTTATATATTCAATTAAATATTAATAATATTTCGATTTGATGTTTCAAACAAATACAACATTAGGAATACATTGAATTGAAGGAGTGGCTAGTTTTATTTAAATTGAGAAAGAAATTGTTAGATTGACAAAATTGTCAAGGTCTATAGACAAAAGCAACTTTGAAGTTCTAAATCCTAATTTGAAACTAAACAATAAACATTGACCTATTTCGATGATTTGACCGTTAAATAAAGAAATGAAACTTGTAAAAGTGAAAAAGGAAGGTGTAAATTTTCCATCAGCGACGTCAATTTGAAACCAGTAAAGAAAAAAAGTTATTCAATAAAAGACAAAACAGTCAAACTATTTATATGGTCTTGTTATGATCTATTTTGGTTAGAGAGATTAGATAGGCTTTGATGTAACACAAGTAAGTGGGAGCTGTCTCGTGTGGGTCCTGATTTCGTTCCCAGTCTTTCGCACTTTGGTTTGACCAAAATTTTTTAATTATAAATTATATACAACACACGATTCAGTATTTTATTTAAATTTCGTCGTATAAATATGGTAGATAATAATAAATTTGGGTGGTTGTGGTTACTGTATACAACCGGTGGTATAGTTGTAGATTATATCTATACTAGTATTTTTGCAGCAGTTTTTGCTCAAAAATGTTTTTTGGAAATTTTTTACATTGAGTGCTATTTAATGTTTATATTCATAGCCAGACAAGTTTAGTTAACTTTCTCTACTATCCTTATAACCAAACACAATAAAAATATTATAAATATTAATATATATAATGTTCTATAATTAATATAGATATTTAGAAGATTTATTCCAGATTTTTTAAAAAATATTCTCCTATCATCTCTTTTTGATTTTAAAATTTAAATGTAGTGAATCATCATATAATACATAAAGTTAATAAAAAGTTGTATTTTTCTTGCATATATTGTGATTTGAATATTTAAAAACAAACATATATTACTCAATTAATATAAAAATGTTTGTTCAACATACATATATAGTAAATTACAAAATTTTAAGAAGTTTATAATTTATAATTGATATATCTAAACTTAGTAAAAAGTTTAAAATTATAAATATTTAAACATATTAAATTTTCAAAATTACACAAACGAGTTATATTACATAACGGATTATATAACATTACACGATTGAATTGATAATACTAAAAAATAAACTATCAGTAATATGATATTTCGATATGGATTAAGTCCTCATTTTAATGTTTTAACAACACCAATATATAATATGTCTAATCAAACTGATTTAACTAAGATTGTAGTAAACAAAAATTATTGTGTGATATACCACGGTTTATATATTAAATTACTAAAACTAACAAAAAAGTATATTAGCAAAATTAGTATTAAAATAATACATTAACAAAAAAAAATAAAAACAACTTATCCCGCGGTGTACCGCGGGTCATAATCTAGTTAGTATAATTTTGTTAACGAATAATTAAGATACTAAAACATAGTATATACTACTATAACTGATTTCCTTTTTTGTAATATACACTTGTAAGATTAGATATTTTCTTCCAACAGAAAAAAAAAGTAAGCCCCATTTTGTACATCCAAAAAAAAAAACTTGCTGACTTTTAAAACCATGCGTATGAAAGAAAATATTAAAACTTGGGACCTTTCGGGGCTATAAAAATGGAATAAGTGCCATTAGTGTTAAATGACGAACGAATCGAACAAAATAGTACAAGTGATTATGACCTAAACCTCAACCAAATGCAAACAGTCTATATCCAACATCTCTACTAGGCCTAAAATATTAATGAAACCTAGCAAAAACTTAGACTATATTTCATATACACCCTCTTCTTAATATTCCTTCTGTTTTATGAATACTTTTTTTTTTCATGAATCACACATTGCAAATATTAAAAAAAAACAAAGATGCTTGATTTAACTCAATTTGATTATTTTCTCAAAACGAATGGAATTTTTTTACATTAATCATTTTTTAAAAACCAACTATTTTTTCTTTTGTCAACCAAACATTAATTTAAAAGAGAACTCCAAAGTTGATAGCCCAAACCGGAGAAAAATAGTTTACAAAAGAAGTTGCTGAAATTAACGTTTTTGATGAGTGAGCAAGACAGTCAACCCGGACATTAGAATTGGGCGGAATCCTCAAAAGCATCAACGAAGGAAAGGAGGAGCGAACTAAACTGATTTTATGAAACCAAAATACTCCTATTGAGGTTAATTCAAAAATTTAGCCAAAAGAACTAATAACGAACAAACAAAATTATAAAAGCCACACGTGTGGCGCATAGCCTGCGCAGATAAGGTCCTTCTCCTTCGTCTTCCTTCCTTCTTCTCTCTCAGTTCCAAAATTCCTCAAAGCTCAGAAAAAAAAAATTAATATGCCGGGTAATTTAGAGCCGTTGGATCTCGGAATCCAAATACCATACCATTTCAGATGCCCAATCTCACTCGACCTAATGTCCGATCCCGTTACCATCTCCACAGGTCAAACCTACGACCGCACCAGCATCGACTCATGGATCGCTATGGGCAACACCACTTGCCCCGTCACACGCGTCTCTCTCTCCGACTTCACTCTCATCCCTAACCACACTCTCCGCCGTCTCATCCAAGAATGGTGCGTCGCTAACCGCTCCAACGGCGTTGAACGGATCCCTACTCCTAAACAACCTGCGGATCCTATCTCCGTTAGGTCTCTACTCAGCCAAGCTTCCGCAATTACCGGAACTCACGTCTCTGTTCGCTCCCGCGCCGCCGCGATTCGTCGTTTGAGAGGATTGGCTAGAGATAGCGAGAAGAATCGCGTTTTGATCGCTGCTCATAACGCCAGGGAGGTTTTGGTCAGGATTCTGTTCGCCGATGTCGAAACGACGTCGTCTTCGTCGGAGCTTGTTTCTGAGTCGCTCGCTCTCTTGGTTGTATTGCATATGACGGAGACGGAGTGTGAGGCTGTAGCTTCGGATCCGGGTCGGGTCGGGTTTTTGACTCGGTTGTTGTTTGATTCCTCGATTGAAATTAGGGTTAACGCCGCGGCGTTGGTTGAGATGGTGTTGACCGGATCCAAATCGACGGATCTGAAATTGGTGATTTCCGGATCCGATTCGATTTTCGAAGGCGTTCTCGATCTTCTCAGGAATCCGATTTCGTCGCGGCGAGCTTTGAAGATCGGAATCAAGGCCATCTTCGCGCTCTGCCTCGTGAAACAGACGAGACATCTCGCGATCTCCGCCGGAGCTCCGGGGATTTTGATCGACCGTCTCGCCGCGGATTTCGACAGGTGCGATACGGAGAGAGGTTTAGCGACGGTGGAGCTGCTCTGCCGGTTACCGGAAGGATGCGCGGCGTTTGGCGAGCACGCTTTGACGGTGCCGCTTATGGTGAAGACGATACTGAGGGTTTCGGATAGAGCGACGGAGTACGCGGCGGGAGCGTTGTTGGCTTTGTGTACGGCGGAGGAAAGGTGTAGAGATGAGGCTGCGGCGGCGGGGTTGGTGACGCAGTTGTTGCTTCTGGTGCAGAGTGATTGTACGGAGAGAGCGAAGAGGAAAGCTCAGATGCTTTTGAAGCTTCTCAGAGACTCTTGGCCTGACGATTCTTCTACCGTTAACTCCGACGATTTTGGTCGTACTGAAGTGGCGCCGTTTTGAATTTTTTTTTTTTTTTTTTACCTTTTGTTTAACACGTTATTAATTCTTTGTTAGAAATTTTAGTGTAGTCTTAATTATGTAATTAATTTTTTAAAACCAAAAAAAAGGAATCAATAGTCTTTTTGCCTAATTATTACTTAGCTTTTTTTTAATTTTTCTTCTGGTTTAAGTTTATTAACTTTATAAAAATTGTGAGCCAAAACATGTATGTAGGTATGTTTATGTTTATAATTGGGAAAGTTGTTAAAATGCATAACGGAAGCAGCTGTAAATCGTCGTCCAGTATGGTTAATTAAGAGGAATCAATTTTATCTTGTAAGTATCTTTAGTTTCAAGTTATTTATTTGTTTAGTATGCTAAAGGTAGATGAATGACTTGTTTTTGAAGCAGTTGATTCGTAAATCTACTATCAGCCGGTAGGTATGCATTATATTTATATTTTTTTTTCTCATTGATGCACACTTATAAGGTATGTATGCAAAATTGCAAATGCAATGCAATTTTGGTTATGATTTAAATTTCAATACATTTACAATATTTTTAACATTATACATTAGTTTGCTTTCATTTATGATTTCCAAAACATTGATGTTGATTTATAATTCTCATTGTGATCCTAGGCTTAAGTTTGTTGCAAAACCAAATATATATTAAATTTGTTTTATTGGTTGGTTCAGGGCTAGCCCTATGAACAAAATAATAATCAGTACATTATACAGTAAAACCTCTATAAATTAATAAGGTCGGGATCACGATATTTTATTAATTTATAGAGGTTTTAATTTATCGATAAATTAATAAAATATTAATTTATGAAAAGATATTTATTTTCATAGTTTTGAATATTTTCGATTAAAAATAAGATATTTTTGTTATAATTCACATTTTTACATTTCTTAATTTATAATTTTTGGCTATCGTAATATGATTGATGTCAATTGTTTACTAGATTATCAAAGTGAAAATGATAAATGTTTAAAAGTTCATAGTTAAGAAGAAATTGTTGTTACTATTCTTCATGAAGAAGTTAAAGAAGATATTACAGTATCTTTATAACCAATTACACGTAAAACTATCGCGTATAAGATGCTCTATAATTTTTGGATACAATTTGAGAAAACAACACAAAAAGTTTTTGATGCAATGAGAAAAATTATAGAAAAGTTCCAACAAGAATGCAAATTCAAGAATAGGCAAACAACAATAGAACCATATTTCACTAAATTTTCTTAGATATATATATATATATAGTTTATATTATTATTAATTTATGATATTGATAGGACTATATTTTTACATAGGATTTCAAAAAAAGTATTATCTTATCATTTTATCGAATTATGTCATTTTTTACACCACACCAACTGGGGACTAGAAAAAATTATTAATTTATAGCGAATATTAATTTAAAGAGTATTAATTTATAGAGGTTTTACTGTAAAATAGCAGAGCTTAAGGGTCTGACTGATTTAAACGCAGCGTTTGCGGTTGCCGTTGTGAGAGACTGCTGAAACGGGTGTTTGCAATTTCAAGCGTTATTAAACGTTTTGAATGACTGTTTTAACGTTTTAAAATCGATGTTGACTATAAAATGAAAAAAATTGGATTAGATGATCCAATATGAAACCCATACCCCATAAGCTATGAGTTTATTAGCTCTTTAAATTTGTGTCAACAATCAAAAGTGATAATTATTAATTAACAACTACAACCAAATTTTCAAACTTAAAATCAATTATCATTGTAATTACAATGATCAATGTTCATTATATATTATGTAAGGTCTTTTCAAAACTTCAGATGTGAAATCTTTATAGCATCTCCCATTTGTCGAGAAGAGAAATTTAAAATCATATTTCAGTAATATAATTAAATTTCAAATTAAAATAAAATTTAACCACTAATAAAGAAACAAATGTTTGATGATTCACATAAAAAGCTTATCAAATGAGAACTATTTTTTTCTCCTGTTTTTATTGCCATTTTTTTAAATATTATTTTTTATGTCACTTTTCAAAAACACTCTCTTATACTGTTCATTTTCAAAAAAAAAATCTTTTAATATATAAAATCACTAAATTCTATACTCTAAACCCTAAATATTAAATCTTACTCCTTTAAAACTATACCCTAAATATAAAATAGAGAATTCAAAACTTAATTGTGTAAATAAAAAAATATTGTAATTGTTTAAAAGAGGACAAAAACAAAATTTGTCTAAAATAAATAGTATTTTTTGAAAAGGAGAATTTTTAACAATTCTCCTTTTTTTAATGGTCAAATTTAACCGATAAACCATTTATAAAGATGTTCTTACATGAGGTAAAAAAAAAGAAAAAGATGTTCTTACATATCTCCAAATTGATGGTTTTTATTGGTCTATCTTGAATAAAATCTCATGTAGGACCAACAATAAAATTTTAATTTGTAAAATGGCCATAGATTTTTACTTCAAGGAAGATATTTGGGTTCATTCACCTCTTTTATTTAAACCAATCTAATAATGCCACATCATATTAAATTAAATAGATATTAATAAATAATATAAAAAATCCGATATATAATCTCGTTTAATTATAAAATATAAACTTTAATTCTCTTTTATAAACTAAAACCAATATATAATTTCATTTAGTTATAAAATCTAAACTGTAATTCTCATTTGTCAACCAAAACTAACATGTATAATCTATTTTAATTGTAAAATCTAAAATCTACTTCTCATTTGTCAATTCAAATCAACATATAATTTTGTTTAATTATAAAATCTAAACCCTAACCCCCTCCTCCATTTAATTAATAAACCGAAACCTTTTTTTGTCAATCAACTTGCATTAGATTAAACTAAACCTTTTCGGTTGGTACACCCGAACCCAGTTTAGCTGGTAAATCCGATACAATTGGTATAGTGACAAGAGGGTTTAAACGCAAAGACATTACAAGGGGAGATAGAGTTTTTTGCAATCTCTTCTGCTCGTTGATTTCTCTCAGAGGGACGAAGGTGAAGAAGATTCTTTAAAACTAGATGCTAACAAGAGGATATCATGTAGAATCCCGTGAATCTCCTTCAGATGGAGTTCCAAATTTATCGCTTTGATAAATTGTTGTGAACCAGAGGTGAATAGAAGAATCTGATAACCTAGATTGGAGGCGTGTTGAAGTGCAAGGTACATTGCTATTGCTTCCGCCGTAAGCGGGGATCTGATGTGACGTGAGTTTGCATGTCCTATTCTTTAAGTGTTTGAGAGGGTATCGATGAAGATCCAGCCAAAACTAGCATCTCTAGAGTCTTATTTCCATGCAGCATCCGTAAAACATCTCATCGTGTCTGATCCCCATTCAGGTCTTTGGTGGTACGAAATAGCGTGCAATCTAGGGTTTTTTGAGGTTTGGCTTAAGTACCATTCTCGGGTTTGGGTGATGGCCTGGGTCACCGCTTCCACTGGGTTGATAGATTTCTGTTCAAAAAAGAGCTTATTGCAGCTAGTCCACATCATCCACAAAATCCAGGGACCAAGGGCACAATCAGCCTTTCCAGCGGGCGGTAAACATATAAGTTTTCAAGATATCTCAATTCCTATTCTTATACTTTGTACACCGGATGAATCGATCTGGTTTTTGAAAGGCGTATGATCCCAAATTTGTTTGGTAAATGTGCAGTGAAAAAACAAGTGGTCTGGTCTCCTCCTGACCACATAAAGGACAAACAACAGATGGATTAATTCCTCTGCTTCTCAGATTCTCACCTGTTACAGGAAAAATTTAATCTTTGGTAAACAATGTTGCTTCCATATCTCTTTTTCCCAATTAAACCTTTTGTTTGATCTTCACGGTGTGGTTATTTTTCTGGTTTCATACGCATCGCTTGATAACCTGATTTTGCTATGTATTCTCCATTTTTTATGAGTAACAACAAGTGGCGATCCTCTGCTCCATGTTTGCTAGGACGGATGGACATAATATCCTTTTCATGTTCTGGGAGTAGGCTTCTAACTTTCTCGGTGTTCCAGTTCAAATTTGAGGGGCATATTAGGTCTACTACTGTAGAATTTTGGGAGGCTTCTAAAGGTGGACCCATTGGGACAGTAGGTGAGGAGAGGATAACCAAGGATCATACCATATTCGGGTAGATGCTTCTGAGCCAATTGCTTTGCCTAGGTGAGTTTTGATCAAGTCTCTACCAATGCATATTCCTCTTCATCTGTTGAAGGCTAAAGAAGGTAAAGTGCAGTTCAGGAAAGGAGTGTCGCGACAATAATTTCCTAGTAGGACTCTAGCCAGTAAGCTGATTGGGTGGGTTAGGATGCGCTAGCTCACCTTGGCTAGTAGTGCATCATTAAATTTGGGTATATCTCTGAAACCTAGCCCCCTATCTTTCTTTACATATGTCATTTTTGACCAAGCTATCCAACACATCTTTTTGTTTTCCTCAGAATCATCCCACTGGAAGCGAGTGAGGTGGGATTGGATTCACTTACAAAGTGAGCCTAGTAACTTGAAGCAAGACATGGCATATACAGGCATAGAAGCAAGCACTGGCTTTAGCATTGTGGTCTTCCCAACAGAGGACAATGGCCTATTAGACCAGATTTTTGAGTGCTGCTTTATCCTGTCAACTATGTTGTTAAACATATCTTGTTTTTCCGACCAAATAGCTCAGGTAAACCTAGATATTTTCCAAGTCCGCCTACTTGTCTCAATATTAAAACTTGCATCACTACAGTCCGTGTGGGCTCATAAGTCTTAGTGACTGCCGATTTACTCTTATTAATCATTTGTCCAGAGGCTCTCTCATATGTTTGGAGGATGGTCTTTAGCTCAATGCAACTTTGTTTATTTGATCTGCATAATAGAATTGTATCATCTGCAAAGAGAAGATGATTGACTGTGGGGCTGGTTTTTGAGACTCTGATTCCAGGTAATCGTTTGCCATGTTGAGCTTTGTTACATAGTCTAGAATGTACTTCAATGCATAAAATGAAACATAAGGCGAAAAAGGATCGCCTTGTCTAACTCCTCTCTGGGGTTTGACTTTTCCTTGTGCAAAAATATTAAGGAGGTATGAGTAAGAGACCATTGTTATATAGCGCATGATCCACTTTATCCAAGTTTGGTGAAAATCCATTCTTTCCATAACCAATCTGATGAACTCCCACTCAATCCGTTCATAGGCCTTACTCATGTCAGTCTTGAAAGCCATGTAGCATCACACATTTGCTCCAGAAGTCGTAGCCCTTTTGGGGACAAACGCGGATTGGTTTTCTGAAATTACACTATGTAAAACAGATTGTAGTCTATTTGCTATCAACTTGGATATGATCTTGTAGAATACTATGCAAAGAGAAATAGGACGGTAATCAGCCATTTTCAGGGGAATTAGGATCTTATGTATCAGCTTAACATGATTTTCATTAATGTTGGTAGGGAGATTACTAGAGAGAAATAAGTTATGTACTTCCAAGACGATGTTTGCTCCCACCTTGTCCCAATTGGATTAGAAGAAGCTAGCTGAAAAACCATCTGGCCATGGTTCCTTTTCAGCATGGATATAGAAGCAGACGTTCTTTATTTCTTTTGGTATTGGGATATCGATGAGTGATTGGTTTGTTTCAAGAGTAACACAAGGCTCAATTGCTTCCAAGATAATAGATGCTCAGTCACCATCCTCCCAGGTGAACAGCTTTTAAAAATAGTCAGTGATGACGGTAAGTATCTAATCTTCTTTGTGTGATGATACCCCATTATCATCTTCAATTACTGAGAATTTGTTGGTTGCTTGTCTTCCTCTAGTTATAGCATGGAAGTAGCCTGATTTTTTTATCTCCTAGTGTTAATCACAACTGTATGCTTCTCAGTTTCAAGAACTCATCCTCGGCTATACGCTTTCAACAGGTTCATATTGATGGTGGAGATTAATTCAGAGTTCGGAGACTGGCTAGACACTGCTTCTTCTAGTTGTTGATGATACATTTCTATCTCCTTCTGGCTGTGTTGGTGTTTTGCTCTAGACCAAGTAATGATTTCTCTTCTACAGAGAGAGAGTTTATCATGTACCGCTTCATTCTCATCAAAAGCCCAACATTAGTTACAAGTTTCTTGACTTTCACATTCTCTTTTAATATTCTATCATACCTAAAGAGCCCTTTCTTTTATTTCTTTTTGATAGGTCGAGACAGAGGAGAGGTCTACGATCAGATCCTTTAAACCGTAAGTACTCATTTCAACTATGTTGATTAGCCCTGGGCATTCGATTTTTCGGTTTAATCGGGTCAGTTTATTCGATTTTCTAAAATTTCAATTATCTAAAAATCATGCCAAATGAAACCAAATTTTTATTCGGTTCAGTTTATTTGGTAATCGGTTTATTTGGTTCGGTTATCTGATTTAAAATCTATTCTGTATCAAACCGAGTTGTAAAATTTTTGGTAAATATGAACTACAATTATGTAGGAACGATTAAACCGATGAAAAGGAATAAAGTTAGATCAGATCTATCTATAGTGAGCAAATTCGAGATTCAAACATAAAATATTAGGATTTTAGAGCTTTAATACGATTGGGGGATTAGGTGGAAAAATTAGGCGAAAGTAAGTAGAAAATATGAAAAGGTGAAGTTTTCATAATGTAAAGAATTGAGAATCGAAAAGGAAAAGAGATTTGTTCGCATTTAATTTTCAGATTTGGGAGAGGTAGAAGAAGAAGAAACGGTTGGGAGAAGCAAGAGTGGAAAGGAAAACATATAAAAGTAGGGTTTTCTTATTTTATTAAATATATCTTGTGGGCTGTAAACATATTTAGGTTTGGCCTAAATATATTTTCTATTCTATAAGCCCAAAAAGCCTAAATTATTTTAAACGCAACTACCCTAGTGTTTTGTTTACTTTTTTCTCTAGTCCATCGTCTTTCTTCAGCATATCCATGGCAGATCTTCAACTCATCCTCGTTTCTGCAGCTTAACCATGGAAAATCTTCGATGATAGATGATGACTAGAAGAGAACCGAAGAACCGTTCGTTTATGGCTTGTCGAACCAAACCGAAATCTTTAAAAAATTTTGCCAATCGGTTTACACTTCTTCTCAAATTCGGCATTGATAACCAAAACGCCCAGGCTTAATGTGGATATTCCTCCGCCCATATGCTATTAGACATTGCTCTGTCAAGTCGACAATACATAATATGATCATGTATCTTACCTCTCCATGAGAAGAAATTACCAGAGTGTCTTAGGTCGTATAAGTTGCACTCCATCATGAAGGAGCGTATATCTACAAAGGTGCCTTCAAGCCTCTTCGAGCCCCCTTTTTTTCTGAGGCATCAATGATGTCGTTAAAATCTCTTGTCATGAACCAACCAGACTCTCTGGTAAGTCCAAGCACAGTAAGTTCTGTCCACACCGCTTTTCTTTTAGTTTGGTCTGGTTTCCCGTACACAAAGGTTGAGAAGAAAGTTTTTCCCTCTACTGTAATATGTGAGTCAATGTAATCTTTGCAGGAGGATAAGATGGTAACCTCCATATGTTGCTTCCATAGGAGAGGAAGACCTCCTCTCCCTTGGCTGTGAGGAGTGAATAAGGAGTGGGAAAGGTAATTCATCCATTCAAGCGAAGAAAGAACACTCTCATCTTTATTTTTGGTCTCCATGAGGAACAAGATACCAGGTGAGATAATGGAGCCTATCTCACACAACAGCCGGTCTGTTGTCGGATTCTCCAACCCACAACAGTTTCGGCTCATTACTTTAAAAAAAAAAGGATTTGGTGGATTTTCAAAATCCATATTTTTTTTAGTTATGGCCAGTATTATGGTACTCAAAAGCGGAGAAGGTTTTACATTTTGTTGCGTGTCTTTTCCTTTGCCAGCATGTTTTCGATTGGAGCTAGCTAAGTTCCGCTTTTATGTGCTCCATTTCTTTGAGTTTGAGTTTTCTTTGGAAATCCGAAGTCTCCTCTAACACACCATCACAGTCTCACTGGACTTTCATCAAAAGAATCTTCTTCCGCCGAAGTTCTTTGATCTGCCTCTCGAGTACCCTCACCGGTCTTGCCTCAAGAGTCATGTTGGGCTGAAGATCTTCAGAAATCTTAGCCAACCACTCGTCATCCTTGTGAAGACACTTCCTCAGCATCAACACATGGAAGACTTTGTGGAACGAATACATAACCTCATGCAACTTTAGCCTGTATGCAACCGGTCCCACCCGCTCCACAATCCTGAAAGGACCCATGTACCTCAAACTCAACTTAGTCTCTGTCAATGACCTGTTCGGATCCTGCAACATGGCCATCTTGAGGTACACTCTGTCTTCCACCTGAAACTCAATGACCTTTCTCCTCTGATCAGCATAACTCTTCTCCCGATCCTAAGCCTCCCTCCTGTTCAGCTTGAGCACCCGAATCTTCTCCGAGGTCTCCTGAACAAAACTCACATCCAATATGCTCCTCTCCCCCACCTGAGTCCAACATAAAGGTGTGCGACATGGTCTCCCATACAATGCCTCATAAGAAGCCATACCAATACTCGCCTGATAACTATTATTTTATGCAAACTCTACCAGGTTCAGATGATCAGCCCAGTGACCACCCCAATCCAGCACACACATTCTCAACAAATCCTCCATAGTCTGAATTGTCCTCTCTGACTGCTCATCTGTCTGAGGATGGTATGATGTACTCATATGCACCTTAGTGCCCAACTCTGTCTGAAATGCCCTTCAGAATGCTGAAGTGAAAATTGGAATCCCTTTTTGACACTATGATCATTGGCACACCATGTAACCTCACAATCTCCCTCACATACTTCTTAGCCAAGACTGTTGTCCCATCAGTCTTCTTAATGTTCAGAAAATATGCAGACTTGGTTAGACGATCCACAATCACCCAGATGGCATCCATAGTTCCGTGACACAGGCAATTGAACAACGAAGTCCATCGTGATCATATCTCATTTCCACTCTAGAATGGGTAAACTCTGTAACAGGCCTCCAGGCACCTGATGCTTAGCCTTCCCTAGCTGGCAAGTATCACACCTCGAAACCCAACTACCGACATCCCTCTTCATCCCTACCTAGTGATAATACTGCTTGAGGTCACGATACATCTTGGTCGCTCCAGGATGAACAAATAAGTTGCTCGAATGAGCCTCTCTCAGAATCTCCTGCCTCAGGCCCTCATCCTTGGGGACACACAAACCCAACCATGCACCAAGATAGTCCCATTAGCAGAGACCTGATACTCTGAACCCTCAACCTTAGAGGCATTCACCAGCCCCTCATCACTCTCCTGAGCTTACTGCACTCTACTCAGAAGGTCTGCTTTGTCAACTGCCTCCAGTCCCAATGGCTCTTGTGAAATCGCACATAACCTCAAGTTACTAATCTCATTCACCAAAGACTCCATATCCTGCTCCTGAGCAAAAGCCGCACGTTTCCTGCTCAGAGCATTTGCTACCAAGTTAGCTTTACCGGGGTGGTAAGCTATATCTAGATCATAATCTGCCACCAACTCCATCCACCGCCTCTGTCTCAAATTCAGCTCAGGCTGAATGAAGATATACTTCAGGCTCTTATGATTTGTGTACACCTGTACCTTTCCCCCATAAAGATAAGATCTCCAAATCTTCAGAGCAAAAACCACATCTGCCATCTCCAAGTCATGGGTAGGGTAGTTGTCATAATGCATCCGCAACTGCCGTAAAGCATAGGAAATAACCTGCCTCTCCTGCATCAGCACACACTCCAAACAAATTCTGGAAGCATCAGTATACACCACATATGGCTTATCCTGCTCCGGCAAGACCAATACTGGTGTACTCGTCAATATCTGCTTCAGGCTCTCAAAAGCCGACCACACAAAGGAAACATCCTTCCCTGTCAGCTTAGTCGTCGGCTGTTCCATACTCGCAAAACCCCGCACAAACGTCCTGTAGTACCCTGCCAACCCAAGAAAACCCCTGATCTTTATGGCGTTCTACGGTCTTAGCCAATCCCTAATGGCCTGAATCTTCTCTGGATCCAAAGAAAATCCTGCTGCAAAAACAACATAACCCAAGAAACCCATCTCCCTCTGCCAGAAACTGCACTTGCTCAGCTTAGCGAAAAGCTTCGGCTCCTGCAGCTTCTTCAGAACTGCTCTCAGATGGATCACATGCTCCTCAAGACTCTTGGAATACACCAGGATGTCATCGATGAAGATGATGATAAACTCATCCAGAAACTCTTGGAATATGTTGTTCATTAACCTCATAAACGCAGCTGGCGCGTTAGTCAACCCAAACGGCATCACCACAAACTCATAATGTCTATACCTCGTCCTAAATGCTGTCTTCTTCACATCGCCTCATCTATCGGAATCTGATGAAAACCCGACGCTAGATCTATCTTAGAGAACCAAGTAGTACCTCTCAACTACAACAACTCATCGATTCTGGGAAGAGGGTACTTATTCTTCACAGTGACCCGGTTCAGACCCATCTAGTTAATACACAAGCAGAAACTCCGGTCCTTCTTCTTAACGAATAACACCAGCGCTCCCCACGGTGATACACTGGGACGAATGAATCCCTTGTTCAATAGATCCTCCAACTGCTTCTTCAGCTTTGCCATCTATGCTGGAGTCATCCTGTAAGGTGCCTTAGACAATGGCGTAGTCCCTAGTTCCAACTCAATCGTGAAGGGATAAGACCGAGATAGTGGTAACCCCTACAACGAGTAAAAAACATCCTCAAACTCACCAACCACAGGGATCTCATCCACACCAACCTGTCCTACAGACTCCGACATCAATATTATGGCTAAATATGCCTCCTGACCCTTCCTGATCATTTTCTCTGCCTGCACAGCTGAGATAACCAGACTCCCCGAGGTTGGCCTCACTCCCTCATAAAACCAACTCTTCGCCCCAGGCCTCTCAAACACAACTCTACCCCAATGGCAATCCAGATGTACTCTATATCGATGCAACCAATCCATGCCCAGTATCACGTCATACAACTCCACTAGACTGATAACCAGATCTGCCGGCATCGACTCTTCAGCCACCTATATATCTACGTCTCTAGCCCATCCATAGACCGGGATAATGCCGCCTCCAACAACCTTAACAGTCCTGAACCGCTCTCTGGGATCTCCATAAATGTTGCCCCTCTCGGCACACTCTAGGGTAATGAAGCAATGAGTAACTCCGGAGTCGAATAACACATGAGATGGAAAACCTCCCACCAATAAGGTCCCTACACAAACCTTATGCACTAAGAAACCTAACATTCATCACATAGAAACATAAAATCCAAAAATGACAGAAACCACAAAGACAAGTTTAGAAATTATACTCGTGATCGCGTTAGCACTGGTTCCTCCTATCTCCACTGTCGTGTACACACGCGGTGCCACTGGAAAATGCAACATTGTCTGTCCTGCCTGCTGTAGTCATGTTGGCACTGCCGCCACAGCCATCAGATGTAGCTTACGACACGACGATCTGAGATGCACCGCCTCTCTGCAGTGGTAACACACTCGTCATTGGCGGTGCTGGATGGTTGCTCCTTTGTGGATAACTCGCCACCCTGTGCTCCAAACTCCCACACCCAAAGCATCTGATACTAGGATTATTGTGTGTCTATCCTAGGAGGTTCAATTAACCTTATGTAGTTGTAGTACTTAAGTAGTCAATCCAATTGGGATGATGCTAGTCACTCAAGATGCAATCAAGATTTCACAAGTCAAGCCAATTCAAAGAGAGTGTTTTTATTTAACAATCCTAGAATGATCAGAATGCAAAACGAAAATGTCTTCTAGAACTAGAAACGGGAATGTATGACAAGAAGCGAAAATGAATGAAAATAGAAACGAGTCTAAGCATGAACTAAACAACAAGAATCGAAACAGTCTCAGGAATGCAATAAAAATCAGAAGAAAGAAGTCCTAAGGATGGGGGTAATTGATGTTGGTGGAGTATCCTAGTCTACAGAGTGTTTAACATGCCATAAATAATTATCCCTAAACAATGAACATCACTTCTTAGCTAATCCAATCTCTTGACAGAGGCTACTCAAACTCAACCACTTCTAAACCTAGCTCTCGCTAGAGAAACATGATCAAGCATGGCATGAAAAACAAGTTCATTCACGTCAACAAACATCCTAGACAACTAATCTCTTAGGCTAGGAACGTAAGTCTCTGGCACTAGTTGGTCTGACATTTCATCAAACACCTTTTGGGTGTGGAAATATCTAAGACCTAGTTCCAATTGATCAGAGAGAAACTAGTATTTCTAACTCTAGTCCAGAAGGGATCATACAAATTAAAGCTTAAACACCCTACATCCTAAGATCCTCAACCTAATCTATCGCATCCTCAAGAACTACCACACTACTCAGATCCGAAAATCATCATCAAGGATGCAAACCCAGAAAATATTGAAACAAGCATTCTTAGATAGGTAAAAATGAGATGAACAACTTGTAAAAGAAATCAAATGCAAATACTCAATAAACTCCAAGATGTCGGATTACAAAGTCTGAGAACGTATATGGTGGCTAGGTAAAACCTTAAGGAAAAACAATACGAGATTAAAGATGTCTTCAGCCAAGACTTAACAAAATGTATTTATAGTAAAAACATGTAAATCCCTAAAACTTAAAACGACAAGGTGAAGAGTCGGTTTGGGAATCTCCTAGAGCGTGTAAGACGGAACGTCTTCCTGACATGTGCGAATGAGTCGGTGTGCATCCAGTGGCTCGAATCAGATGGCTCGAGTGAGGTCGACTGGGTGGAGTGGAGGGGTGTTAGCTCGAACCAAAGTGGTGTTGGCTCGATCCAGAGTGGTTTTGGCTCGAGCTAGGTGTATACGCATCCACTAAAACGACGATAACTCTTGAACCACACCTCTGATTGGCTTGAAATAAACGGTGTTGGAAAGATGACTCAATCCCCTACAACTTTGGTGAAGACGTCGAAAGCTAAATCCCACTCGACTGGAACGGCTCGAACGGGGTGGCTCGTTCGAGCGGATGAGACTGGCTCGAGAGAGGGGCTCGATCGGGGTTGTGAAATTGGCTCGAGAGACGGTTCTGGGAGTGTTGTACAGCGGATGGGTCGAGTGATGCGTTCCCAAATGTCTCCTAGATACCTGAAATATTCCGAAATGCACAATGTATGCAAGGATGATGCAAGAACTACCTAGACATGCAAAGTGTATAGAAAAGACTAGAAAATGATGCAAACCAATGAGTTATCCTAGCTAAATGCATGATAAATATATGATAGGGAGAGACAAAATATAGACATATCAACTCCCCCAAACTTAGTCTTTGCTTGCCCTCAAGCAAACGATCAACAACAAAGTATGGAAGAGAGGTGTTAAGATGGGGTCTCAGAACCTAAAACATGCTGAATAGAGTAGTTAAAATCAAGGTCCTTGTTCTTAGTTCTATAGTGCATGGTGAAGGGACTTTATTTAAAAACTTTGTTGAAACGATTCTGATCTTTAATCTACACATGCAATCCTATCAATCATTTCCTTTAACATTCATTAACAGAGAACCGTGAATCAAGCTAAACAATGTCATCGAACTCATTTGGCTAGGGTGAAAGGTCAAGGACGAAGTGGTTTTATCAATACAGAATAAGGTTCTCTCACGAAAAGGAGTTGAGCTTAAAAGAAGGCTAAAGGTTGAAACCAACTGATACATACAAGAGCAGTGCCCTATCTACCCAAAGGTCCACAAGAAAACTCAGCCCTAGCATTCTAACCCAGAAGTTGGTCCTATCTCTACCCTTCATCAGCAACATCATCTCAAACTCTTTACACTTAGTCTTAGAAGGAGTCCATTTCTTTTCATTCTGCCTGAATCCATACCCAATACCCAAAATCGAGTTCTCACCTAGTCCTACTAGTCCGGATAACGCGAACTAGAACTACACAGGATCCTACTCTTGTCGGTTAGAACCCAACACTTTCTAACAAGCTCAATACGGAAAAGGTCTGACACTCAAAAATACAATTGGCTTGAAAGAACGGTTGGTTAAGGGTGTGGGGAACTGTTCCAAAAATGGGAATCAATTACTTGGATTGACAAGGGTGGTAAAAATGTGAAAGACAATCCAAGTATGTATATTGTATCCATGAGTTCAACTTCAATGCATAACAAGATAATTGCAAGTCAGGATTAGGTTCAGATAGATAGGGAATGACGTCAATTCAAAACATGCTTTAATCAAGACTAGAATGCAATTTCGAAAATTTAAAACCTGTTTCAGTCTTACATTTCAAGTTCAATCAACAAGCATCAAAGAACTAATAACAATGACCTTGATTCTATCCTATTGAATTCAGCATGCAACCAAGGTTACAATCATCATCAACTCCTATGCTAAATGCAACAACCCTGTATGAATAACACTAGACTCAATCCTAATATGCAAGTGCAAACTATATGAACACTCTGTTTTTGTGAAAGTTTTCGATTTTTTTTCATTTTTTTTTTTGGTTTTTCTATGCAAAAATAGATGGATGCAAACTCAAACATGATATGATGAAAAAATTGAAATAAGAATCACAAAACACAACATCAGATACATTATCTCAAACCCTCCCCCAAACTTAAATTATACAGTCTCCTGTGTAAGAAAATTTTGCAGGAGGATTTAAGAATCACAACAGAAGCAATGCATAAATGAAATGGTATATACAAAGGGAAGGTAGGAGTACCTCAGTAGTAGAAGAAGGAGTCGGTGCTCGCCCAAGGAGGAGCGTGATACTGACTTTGTACCTCGCCTTGTTTTGGATCCGCAGGAGTGACCTCAACTGCTTGAGTGAGTTCGCCGAACAGGTGGTGTGAAACAAACTAAGATATGCCAACCGGTTGAGTCAAAAAACGGCGTCTCGAGTCGAAGGGAGGTTTGGTCGAGTTGTGCAACTTCGAGTGATCTCTCGTCGGTCGAGTGGAAACTGGTCGAGTTGTGTCGTGTGTGAGTGGCTTGAGCGAGAACTATGGGGGTGGCTCAAGCATGACAGCGTAGTGGTTTGATGGTAGCAGATGGAGACGGCTCGAGTGAATAAGTCCGGACAAGGTCGAGTGGGCGTTGTTGACTTTAGTGAAGCAGGTGGCGACGAGAACACGTTGATCGAGTGGAGCAGTGGTCGGCTCGATTGAGGGAGTTCGGATGTGGCTCGAGAGAGGCAGTTGGACTGTGTCAGCGTGAGTGGCTCGAGAGAGTGGGTTCGGCGGTTGTTGAGTCGTCTGGTTGAGAACGCACGGCGGTGGTTAAACTCTCTAGGTCGAGTCGAAGCGCCTTCTTTTGACTGATACTTTCACTTTTCCTTTTCTGATGCTAATACTCCTTTCTGCAGAATCCTGAACACCAGAAAACTAAAAACAAAAATTAAAAACACAAAGATCCTAAATAATATTTACAGTGATACCTTTGGGACTTCCTCCCAAGTGAGCTTGTTTAAAGTCCCTAGCTTGACTTTTCAGCTTTTTATGCCTTTTGGGGTTCATTGAGGAGCACGGAAGACTCCTCTGGTCGGACTTGATCAGCTAAATATTTTTTTGACTCTCTGACCATTTACAGTGAATTCACTACCATCCTTGTTCAGAAGAGTTATGGCTCCGAATGGTAGACTTTTCTTAACTTCAAAAGGTCTAGACCACCTAGACTTAAGCTTTCCACGAAATAACTTAAGTTTGGAGTTGAAAAGCAGAACCTGATCTCCCGCCTTGATCTCCTTGACAACAATTTTCTAATCATGAAAATTCTTGGTTCTCTCTTTGTAAATCTTTGAGCTCTCATAAGCATCAAGTCTGATTTCTTCCAATTCTTGTAGGTCGAGAGTCCTCTTGGCCTGAGCTGTATCAATATCCAAGTTCAGCAACTTGATAGCCCAGAGCGCCTTGTACTTAACCTCAACAGGGAGGTGACATGCTTTACCATAGACCAACTGAAATGGTGTTCTGCCTATTGGCGTCTTGAACGCTGTTCTGTACGCCTGGAGAGTCTCGTCCAGCTTGACAGACCAATCTTTCTTCGAAACCCCAACAATTCTTGACAAGATCCCCTTGATTTGCTTATTCGAAACTTCAACATGTCCGCTAGTCTGAGGGTGATACACAGTAAATACCTTGTGCTAGACCCCATACTTTCTCAGCATACTCTCAAACACCTTGTTGACGAAGTGAGTTCCACCATCACTGATCACCGCTCTGGGTATCCCATACCTTGGAAAAATTATACTTTTGAACAGCTTCAGAACAACTTTGTGATCATTGGTAGGACTGGCAATGGCTTCGACCCACTTAGACACATAATCAACTGCCACTAGAATATAGACATTGCCATTTGATGGGGGGGTTGAAAGGACCCATGAAGTCTATACCCCAAACATCAAATATCTCTACTTCCATGATCGGATTTTAGGGCATCTCGTTCCTCCTTGTGATGTTGCCCATCCTCTGACAAGCATCACACTTGGTGGTGAAACTGTGATCGTCCTTGAACAAGGTTGGCCACCAGAGACCCGCTTGAAGAACCTTCTGAGCTGTCTTGAATGTGGCGAAGTGACCTCAATAGGTGGAACCGTGACAGTGTTCAAGCACTCCTTGCACTTCCCCTTCTGCTATGAATCTTCTGAGCAGACCATCAGAACCACTTTTGTACAGATAGGGCTCATCCCAGAAGTAGTGGTTGACCTCCCTGAAAAACTTTTTCTTCCTGTAGGGATCCATGTCATCAGGAACTTCTCCACAAACCATGTAATTCACGACATCTGCATACCATGGTGCAGTCTCAGAAGTGATCGCCATGCATCTGATTCTAAGGTTGTTTAATTCTGTGTCATGCATCTGCTCACAAACCTAGGCGACCAGAATTTGTTCCTCAGGCATTGAATCATCTATGGGAACAACATCTTCAATCCTCATTCTTGACAGATGGTCCGCAACACCATTTTCTATGCCTTTCTTGTAAACAATCTCCATGTCAAACTCCTGAAGAATCAGAATCCATCTCAAAAGTCTTGGTTTGGTATCCTTCTTCAGGTAGATGTGTTTCAGAGCAGCACTATCGGTATACACTATGACCTTCGAACCCACAAGATAACTCTTGAATTTTTTGAATGCAAACACAACTGCTAGGAGTTCCTTCTCTGTGGTAGCGTACCTTCCTTGAGTCTCGTCCAAGGTGCGACTTGCGTAGTAGATGACATGAAGCTTCCTGTCAATTCGCTGTCCTAGAACTGCTCGAACCGCGAAGTCTGAAGCATCACACATAATCTCAAACGGATGATCCCAATTCGGAGCTTGTACTATGGGTGCCGAAACCAAGGCCTCCTTGATCTTTTTGAAAGCTTCTAGACATGCTGCAACGAATTCGAACTCAACCTCCTTGCACATCAACCTTGTTAATGGTCTTGCAATTTTTGAGAAGTCCTTGATGAATCTTCTGTAAAATCCAGCATGTCCCAGAAAACTTTTGATGTCCTTCACTGTCTTTGGCGGTTGAAGCTGAACCATGACCTCAATCTTAGCTTTGTCAACCTCAATTCCTTTCTCAGAAATCTTGTTTCCTAGAACGATCCCTTCTTCAACCATGAAGTGGCACTTCTCCCAGTTCAGCACCAGGTTCATCTCCTCACATCGCGTCAATACCCTGCACAGATTTAACAAACATGAGGTGAAAGTGGAACCGTATACAGAGAAGTTGTCCATAAACACTTCCACTGACTCCTCAATATAATCTGAGAAAATTGATGTCATGCACTTTTGAAAGGTGGGAGGAGCATTGCATAAACCAAATGGCATACGTCTGTAGGCAAAAGTGCCATAAGGATAAGTAAAGGTTGTCTTTTCCTGATCATTTGGGTGGATAGGGATTTGGAAGAATCCACTATACCCATCAAGGAAACAGTAGTAGGGATGACTAGCTAATCTTTCCAACATTTGATCAATAAAAGGTAGAGGAAAATGATCCTTCCTAGATACAGCATTCAACTTCCTATAATCAATGCACATCCTATGTCCTGTGATGGTCCTAGTTGGGATTAACTCATTTTTTTCGTTTTTGATTACAGTTATTCCTCCCTTATTAGGTACACAATGCACTGGAGATACCCAAGTACTATCAGAGATAGGATAGATAACTCCAACATCAAGCAGTTTTAGGATTTCTTTCTTCACTACGTCTTTCAGATTAGGGTTTAATCTTCTTTGGGGTTCAATACTAGCATAAGATTCATTTTCAAGATTGATCTTATGCATGCAAATACTAGGTGAGATTCCATTGATATCATCTAAGGAATAACCTATAGCCTTTCTATACTTCTTAAGCTCAGTCACTAGCATCCCCAATTCATCATCACTCAACCTAGAATTCACTATGACTGGATATGTCGAATTGGTTCCCAGAAAAACGTACCTGAGTTCAGAAGGGAGAGTTTTTAGTTCTACCTTTGGAGCTTTCAGTTCTGACCAGTCATCAGCGTGGGAGTCAAGAGCGGTCACGGTCGAGTGGAAGGGGTACAGATTGAGCGGTGGCTTGATCGAGTGGGAGATTTTACGTTCTGAACTCTCTGTCTCAATTACACATACCTCCTCTGCGTCAGATAGCTGTTCGAACTCCTCTTGTCCATCTGTTTCTCTGTGGGAGTCTAGCAGATTCTTGTAACAAGTGGTCTCTTCATGCAGGAACCCTTCTTTCCCATCCTTGGTTAAAACAGTTTTGAGATGATCCTCCTCAGCTAATTCCTCCAACAACTCATCTGCCAACTGATCCATCTCTTCAATGTAGAAGATTTGTCCTCCTAGTGTTGGCTTCTTCAAAGTATCCTTGATGTCAAACTTCATGATGAAGTCGTCGCCCAGATTGAGATCAATCTTGCCATTTCTGACATCAATGATAGCTCCAGCAGTCGCCAGGAACGGTCTTCCTAAGATCAGAGGATCTTTCGGTTCTTCATCCATCTCCAGAACCACGAAGTCGGTTGGCACTTCCACGTCTCTAATCCTGACAGATAAGTCTTCTAGAATACCATGTGGAATTTTAATGTTTTATCTGCAAGGATGAGGGAGATGTCACAACCCTTAAACCTTGTACAACCCAATCTCTTGGCCACAGAGAGTGGCATCAGATTAACTGAAGCGCCAAGATCACATAGACACCTATCAAAAGACATAGGTCCAATGGAGCAAGGTAGAGTGAATGATCCAGGATCTTTGAGCTTCTTCGGTACAACCTTCTTCTGGATGATTGCACTGCACTCAAGACTTTGTACCACCATGCCTTTAACTTCTTTTGATCTCTCCATCACTAAATCCTTGAGGAATTTCTGGTAGTGAGGGACAAGTGCGAATGCATCCAACAATGGCATCCTCAACTCAATCTCCTTGACTTGTTTTTTGAACAAGGCTTTGTACTTCTCAGTAAGCTGCTTCTTAAACCTCATTGGAAATGGTAGAGGAGGCTTGTATGGTGGAGGGATGAATCTCAGAGGTTTGTCATTAGAAACAACCTGTTCCTTAACAGCTTCAGGTTCGGACTGCTTCACTGGTTCAACCAGATCCTTGACTGCTTCAACTGGGTTCTCCATCAGAGCTTCATCCCGAACAAAACCTTCCCCATCTAATTCCTCACTGTTTGTAGTGACGTCTGGAACTCCCTGCCTGGGAGGCAATGTTTTCCCACTTCTCAGCGTAATTGCGTTTGCAAACTCCTTGGGGTTCTGAACAGCCTTCCCTGGAAATTGGCCAGGCTTTGGTGCAGAAGTAGAAGCAGATTGGCCTTCCATATACCTTATCTTCGAATTCAAAGCTTCAAATTTAACGTTCAGATCATTGTAGGAACATTCCATCCTCTGACTAAGATCAGCAAACTTCTTAGCAGTATCCATAGAACCGCTTGCTTGACCCTGAAGAAGTTGTTGCATCATTTGCTTCATTTCTTGATCTGGGGCTGGAGTAGGCTGAACTGGTTGAGGGCGGAATCCTGGCGATGGTCCTGAGGGAGCTTGGTAACCTTGCTGGAATTGTTGTTTGGGAACGAATCCCGGATTGTAAGGCACAAAAGATTTGTGTTGACCTTGTTGTTGTTGTTGAGGCGGGTACACCTGATCTTGTGGATTGGCAACATGGTTACTTCGATAAGACAAATTGGGGTTTGCCTTGTATTGGTTGTAACCTTTGTTGTACCCTCCCCGATTCTGGACATAGCTGATCTCCGCAGTCTGCTCACCCTCCCCATCTGGAACTTGGAAAGAGTCATCCTTAGATACGAAGTGGACACTCCTCTGCTGGCTTAGCAAGATACGGTCAAGCTTCTCATTGACATTCTTGAGGTCCTTCTTGTATTTCTCCTTGGACCCAGCGTCGCCGCGAACTGTGCGGTCATAGTCCTCATTGTAGCTGCCATCAGACTGGGCGAGATTCTCAACCAGTTGTCATCCTTCATCAACGTCTTTGTTCAGGGAGTTACCGTTAGAAGCAGTGTCAAGCAGCATGCGAATTTTGGGAAGTACACCATGGTATATAGTGCTTAGCAGTGACTCGTTGCTGAAACCATGGTGTGGACACTGGCTGTGGTAACCCTTGAAACGCTCCCACGCTTCACAGAATGATTCTGAGCTCTTCTGAGTAAAGCTAGAAATGTCATTTCTGAGACGTGCTGTTCTGGAGTTGGAGAAGAACTTGGCCAAAAATGCTTTCTTGCAACCATCCCAAGTGGTGATTGATCCCTTGGGAAGATTTTTCTCCCATTGATGAACTTTGTCTCCCAGGGAAAATGGGAAGAGGCGCAACTTGTAACCATCCTCACTCACGCCGTTGATCTTGGTGAGACTGCACAGACGGTCAAACTCGTCCAAATGGTCTAGTGGATCCTCCATAGGCAACCCATGAAACTTGTTTCCCTGGATCATGGAGATCAGACTGCCTTTTATTTTGAAGTTGTTGTTCTCCACGGCCAGAGGGACGATACTAGCACGCTGAGTATGAGTATTCGGTGCATCCCCAGCACCAATGTTTTGTGGTCTCAGATTTGGTTCATTCTGTTGTTCCATATTGACTGGTGCGGGATGATCATTGAGTTGACGAGCTTGTCATGGTTGTTGTAACCGATTGATGTTGTCGATAAAAAGAAGGAGATTCTGATGCCCTCTTGATCTGGTGTGCATGGAAGGTTGCAATCAACAGGTTCCTGAGATGCAAAACAAACAAGCAGAACTTAGAATGATAAGTGTAACAGAACTTAATCTTGCAAAACTTGAAATCTTAAATGTAGCAAAATGAATCCCAAACGGCAACGACGCCAAATTGATACTAAGATTTTTGTGTGTCTATCCTAGCAGGTTCAATTAACCTTATGTAGTTGTAGTACTTAAGGTATCAATCAATTGGGATGATGCTACTCACTCAAGATGCAATAAAGATTTCACAAATTAAGCCAATTCAAAGAGAGTGTTTTTATCTAACAATCCTAGAATGATCAGAATGCAAAACGGAAATGTCTTCTAGAACTAGAAACGGGAATGTATGACAAGAAGCGAAAATGAATGAAAACAGAAACGAGTCTAAGCATGAACTAAACAACAAGAATCGAAACAGTCTCAGGAATGCAATAAAAATCAGAAAGAAAAAAGTCCTAAGGATGGGGGTAATTGATGTCGGTGGAGTATCCTAGTCTATAGTGTGTTTAACATGCCACAAGCAACTATCCCTAAACCATGAACATCACTTCTTAGCTAATCCAATCTCTTGACAGAAGCTACTCAAACTCAACCATTTCCAAACCTAGATCTCGCTAGAGAAACATGATCAAGCATGGCATGAAAAACAAGTTCATTCACGTCAACAAACATCCTAGACAACTAATCTCTTAGGCTAGGAACGTAAGTCTCAGGCACTAGTTGGTCAGACATTTCATCAAACACCTTTTGGGTGTGGAAATGTGTAAGACCTAGTGATATGATTGTGGCCAGCAAGGAGACAAAAGCTGCAGAGAAACCGGAGATCGTGGGAAGGATCACTCGTTCAAGAGCTAAGGAGTTGGCCAAGGAATCTCATTCACTCATAGCTGACGGGTCATTCAATCTACCGAGGATCCAAGTCTTCAACATATCCACCCTGGAGACTTCACCCGGTAATGATAACTAGATAACTTAGGTGTGAAGTTTGTACTCCCATAGCTGAGTTTTGTCCCAATGGGTTTTCTCGGTATGGTTTTTAATGAGGCAAATGGATCACTACGTCGAGTTATCTAGAAGTCATTACCAATGGGGAATAATGTGTACTAATATAAGTGACTTCTGTACTACTACAGATCACCTAGACGCTTCGTTGTTTTCTTATTTCCTTTACACGCCTTGTTGTTTTATTTTGAACTTCCTGTTGTTTGGAGTGTTGAACCCTAGGGTTGATTATAAAACCCAAAAGCGACGCCTCCTTGTTGGGTAGCGAAGAAGTTTTATGTAACAAGTATTGTTGAATCTTTCTTCTCTCAATCCGAACTCGTGAATGCGTTCATGATTCTGAGTTTCTAAACACTTTGCGATTAAGAAACTCTTCACTTTATTTCGAATACATATAACCATCTCACACTTCTCACCATCGAATCATTGCTTTTCTCTCTCGAACATCACCTGTCGTCACTCGCAATCCACTTGTGCATCATCACCATCAATTCACGTCACCACTTACCTGTCATCAGCCTCCATCAGAGTTTCATCCTAGGGAGTTCGTATTATGTGGTATTAGAGCCAACTCTGTGCCAAAGGCTGAGCGATTCTAAAACCCTAATCTCGTTTTGTGTTGTTTTGATTTTGTTCATTTGTTTAATTCTTTGTTGTGTTAGTCTCTGCTGTTTTAGCTTTCGTTGTGAGTCTTGTTTAGTTTTAGGATTTGTTTTTTTTGTTGTTCGTTTATGTCTAGATTACGAGTCTTAGAGTTTATTTTGTTCTTTCACTCAAGGAACGTTTTACTTCGAGTTTTCTTCTTTATTTTGCAGGTACAATGGAGCTTTCTCCAGAAGCTATGGAAGCTTTGAACCAAGCCATGGCTAAGCAAATAACAGAAGCAAACAAGACAATGTCTACTCAGTTCCAGCAACAGATGGAGCAGCTCAGTAACAAGTTTGAGAAGCAGATCAAAGATATAGCTCAAGCAACTAGCGCTTCAGATCAGAGTTCTTCAGAACCGCCTAGTCCTAATGAGGCTCTCCGCTTAGCTAAAGGAAAGGCACACGTGGGAGCTTCTTCCAAACATACACGGATCAGAACAGCTAAGTCACCTACTGGGGGAAGAGAGACTTGTTTCAATCAGAGAAGAAACACTCAAAGCACAGAAAGAGAGCATCGAAGAACTGGTAGAGATCCTACACGCCCACGACGAGCTGAACAAGTAGCTGGGCATCGAATATACTTTGATACAGATAGAGAGTATTCAGAAGAAGAGGAAGCCTCAGATCATAGCCAAGAGACAATGAGGAGAAACAGAAACAGAGATCACGGCAGGGATTATGATCCTTTGAGGCAGCAGCTGAATCATCTCAAGATTCAGTATCCTTCGTTCCATGGTACCAATGATCCAGAGACTTATCTAGACTGGGAAAGGAAGATGGAGTCGAACTTTCAAGTTCAAGGTACCTATGAGTTGAACAAGGTGAAGATAGCCATATCTGAATTCAATGGCTATGCTTTGTTGTGGTGGGAGCAGTTGGGACTCACTAGACATCGACAGAGAGAGCCTGCTATCACTACATGGGAACAGTTAGTCACGCAGATGAGAAAGAAGTTTGTGCCTACACACTACCAGAGAGAGATTCTTAACAAGCTGAGGCGTCTCACTCAAGGCACTAAGTCTGTAAGAGACTACTATCAGGAGCTGGAAACGCTTATGATCAGGGCTGATCTGAGAGAAAGTGAAGACATGGTTATGTCTAGGTTTCTTGGAGGTTTGAACAGAGAGATTCAAGACAAGATAGAGCTGCAGAACTATGAAGATGTGCAAGAAATGGTACATAAGGCAGAGCTAATTGAATCACAGATCAAGAGAAAGGGAGTGAGGTCAACGTTTACGCCTAACATTCCCAAGCCAAGAGAGTTCAGTAAACCCGCCTTCACCAAGGACAGCAAACCCGCGACAGCCACAGTCAAAGAGGAAGTTAAGATCGATTTCAAGCCCAAGAGTAGCACCTCTACAAGTCATATCAGGTGTTTCAAATGCCAAGGGATGGGGCATTATTCCAGAGACTGTCCTAACAAGAAGATGTTTCTTCTTCAAGAAGGAGGAGAGATTGTGCCTGTAGACAGTTCAGAGAGTGAACCAGAGTCTGATTTAGGTGAAGAAGGTGAACCAGCAGTCATGGGAGAGATGTTAGTAGCACGCAGAGCTTTAAGTGTTCAGACTCATCCAGATGATCGAGGGCAGCGTGAGAATCTCTTCCACACCCGGTGTATGGTTCAAGACAAGGTCTGCACCTTGATCGTTGATGGTGGTAGCTGTACTAATGCTGCTAGTGAAGAGATGGTACATAAGCTTAATCTCAAGACCACTTCACATCCAAGACCTTATCAGCTACAGTGGTTGAATAACAAAGGAGCTTTAACAGTTTCGCAGCAAGTGGTAGTGAAACTCACAATTGGGAAGTATGAAGATGAGCTGCTTTGTGATGTGATTCCGATGAAGTCCAGTCATATTCTTTTGGGAAGACCATGGCAGTTTGACAGAAGAGTGTTTCATGATGGCTACACCAACAGGCAGTCATTTGAGTTCAAAGGACGCAAGGTCACTCTTCTACCACTTACACCCAGCGAGATCTACAAGGATCAGCTTCACATGAACCGCAAGGATACAGAGAAAGTGTCTCACAGCCTGTACATCAATCACAGCGAGTTCAATAAGCTATTTGACCCAGAGATGACCACATTCATGTTTGTCTACAAAGAGACACTCGCTAGTACCAAGCCAGCAGAAGAGCTTCCACGCGAGATGATAGAGATTATAGAGGAGTACAAGGATGTATTTCCAGAAGAGATACCTCCAGGCTTGCCTCCAATACGTGGGATAGAGCATCAGATCGATTTGGTACCAGGTTCAGCTCTACCGAACAGACCAGCTTACAGAACCAATCCTGTAGAGACTAAAGAGCTGCAGAAACAAGTAGAAGAGTTGATGAACAAGGGACACATCAGAGAGAGCCTCAGTCCATGCGCAGTACCAGTCTTGCTCGTACCAAAGAAAGATGGTTCATGGAGGATGTGTGTTGACTGCAGAGCTATTAACAATATCACAGTGAAGTACAGACATCCGATCCCGAGATTAGATGACATGCTGGACGAGCTATGTGGGTCAACAGTCTTCTCAAAGATCGATTTGAAGAGTGGGTATCATCAGATCAGAATGAAGGAAGGAGATGAATGGAAAACAGCTTTCAAGACCAAGCAAGGGCTCTACGAATGGCTAGTCATGCCGTTTGGTCTCACCAATGCTCCTAACACCTTCATGCGTTTAATGAATCATGCTCTCAGACCTTTCATTGGCGTCTTCGTGGTTGTGTACTTTGACGACATCCTCATCTACAGCAAAGGTCTAGAAGAACACTTAGAACACATCCGCCAAGTTCTAAATGTTCTTCGTTCTCAATCCCTCTTTGCTAATTTTTCTAAATGTTCGTTCTGTACTACTGAGGTTGTCTTTCTAGGCTTTGTTGTCAGTGCAGAAGGAGTTAAAGTGGACAATGAGAAGGTCAAGACTATTAAGGAGTGGCCAACACCCAAAAACGTGGCAGAAGTCAGGAGCTTTCATGGACTAGCAGGATTCTACAAGCGATTTGTCCAAGACTCAGTACTATTACAGCGCCACTTACAGAAGTTATCACGAAGGATGTAGGATTCAGATGGGAGGAAGCACAAGAGAAAGCGTTTTCAGCCTTAAAAGAGAAGCTTATCACTGCCCCTATTCTCTTACTTCCTGATTTTATGAAAACTTTTGAGATTGAATGTGATGCCTCCGGAGTGGGTATAGGTGCTGTTTTGATGCAGGATAGGAAGCCAGTAGCTTACTTCAGTGAGAAGCTAGGAGGATCGACGCTAAACTATCCTACATATGACAAGGAGCTGTACGCCTTGGTTCGGGCTCTTCAAACGTGGCAGCATTACCTGTGGCCAAAGGAGTTCGTTATTCATACTGATCATGAGTCCTTGAAGCATCTCAAAGGACAACAGAAGCTCAACAAGAGACATGCCAGATGGATGGAGTTCATAGAGACTTTTCCCTACACGGTTAAATACAAGAAAGGTAAGGATAATGTAGTCGCAGATGCATTATCCAGGAGGTACACTCTCGTTTCTACCTTGTCTTCTAAGCTTGAAGGTTTTGATAAAATAGTAGAACTTTATGAGACTGACATCGATTTTGCTGAGAGCTATGGCAAATGCCATAAGTTTGCTTTTGAAAACTACTATAGGCAGGATGGATATCTATTTTATAAGGATCGATTGTGCATACCAAGAGGATCCATAAGGGAACTGTTGATTAGAGAAGCTCACGGAGGTGGACTAGCTGGACATTTCGGAGTGTCAAAGACTCTACTTGGACTGCAAGAACACTTCTATTGGCCTCAAATGAAGAAAGACGTTGAGAAAGTCTGTTCTAGGTGCCATATCTGCAAAATGGCCAAGGGTAAAGTACAGCCCAACGGCTTGTACACTCCTCTCCCTATCCCTTCTCAACCTTGGACTCATATTTCTATGGATTTTGTTCTTGGCTTACCTCGAACCAGAAATGGTAGAGATTCGATTTTCGTTGTGGTTGACAGGTTTAGCAAAATGGCTCACTTCATTGCCAGTCACAAGACGGATGATGCTGTTATTGTAGCTAACTTGTTTTTCAGGGAAGTAGTACGTCTGCATGGAATACCTCAAGTAATCGTTTCAGACCGAGATACTAAGTTTCTAGGACATTTCTGGAGAACGCTATGGGCTAAACTCGGAACCAAGCTATCATTCTCAACCACATGTCATCCGCAAACAGATGGGCAAACCGAAGTGGTGAACAGGACGCTATCTACACTCCTCATGACCTTAGTGAAAAGCAATCTCAAGTCATGGGAAGAATGTTTACCACACGTAGAGTTCGCATATTATCACGCTAAGCATTCTGCTACTATATTCTCTCCTTTTGAAATTGTTTATGGTTTTAATTCACAATCACCTCTAGACTTGATTCCTTTACCTTTAAGTGTGAAGTGTAGCTTTGATGGCAAAGAAAAGGCTGAACAGGTCAGGAGGATACATGCTAAAGCTAAGGAGAACATAGAGAAAAGAACCAAGCAGTACGAGAAACATGCGAACAAGGGCAGAAAGGAGATCGTTTTCGAAGAAGGAGACTTGGTGTGGATTCATCTACGCAAGGATAGGTTCCCAGAAGAGAGGAAAAGCAAGCTTCTACCACGAGCTGATGGTCCATTTGAAGTCATCAAGAAGATCAACGACAACGCCTACCAGATTGATCTTCAAGGTAAGTATAATATCTCTTCAACATTCAATGCTTCTGACTTGCTTCCTTATTATGCAGATCCCGATTTGAGAACAAATCCTTTTGAAGAGGGGGAGGATGATATGATCGTGGCCAGCAAGGAGACAGAAGCTGCAGAGAAACCGGAGATCGTGGGAAGGATCACTCGTTCAAGAGCTAAGGAGTTGGCCAAGGAAGCTCATTCACTCATAGCTGACGGGTCATTCAATCTACCAAGGATCCAAGTCTTCAACATATCCACCCTGGAGACTTCATCCGGTAATGATAACTAGCTAAATTAGGTGTGAAGTTTGTACTCCCATAGCTGAGTTTTGTTCCAATGGATTTTCTCGGTATGGTTTTTAATGAGGCAAATGGATCACTACGTCGAGTTATCTAGAAGTCATTACCAATGGGGAATAATGTGTACTAATACAAGTGACTTCTGTACTACTACAGATCACCTAGACGCTTCGTTGTTTTCTTATTTCCTTTACACGCCTTGTTGTTTTATTTTGAACTTCCTGTTGTTTGGAGTGTCGAACCCTAGGGTTGATTATAAAACCCAAAAGCGACGCCTCCTTGTTTGGTAGCGAAGAAGTTTTATGTAACAAGTATTGTTGAATCTTTCTTCTCTCAATCTGAACTCGTGAATGCGTTCATGATTCTGAGTTTCTAAACACTTTGTGATTAAGAAACTCTTCACTTTATTTTCGAATCCATATAACCATCTCACACTTCTCACCATCGAATCATTGCTTTTCTCTCTCGAACATCACCTGCCATCACTCGCAATCCACTCATGCATCATCACCATCAATTCACGTCGCCACTTACCTGTCATCAACCTCCATCAGAGTTTCATCCTAGGGAGTTCGTATTACCTAGTTCCAATTGATCAGAGAGAAACTAGTATTTCTAACTCTAGTCCAGAAGGGATCATACAAATTAAAGCTTAAACACCCTACATCCTAAGATCCTCCTCCTAACCTATCCCATCCTCAAAAACTACCACACTACTCAGATCCGAAAATCATCATCAAGGATGCAAACCTAGAAAACATTGAAACAAGCATTCTTAGATAGGTAAAAATGAGATGAACAACTTGTAAAAGAAATCAAATGCAAATACTCAATAAACTCCAAGATGTCGGATTACAAAGTCTGAGAACGTATATGGTGGCTAGGTAAAACCTTAAGGAAAAACAATACAAGATAAAAGATGTCTTCAGCCAAGACTTAACAAAATGTATTTATAGTAAAAGCATGTAAATCCTTAAAACTTAAAACAACAAGGTGAAGAGTCGGTTTGGGAATTTCCTAGAGCGTGTAATACGGAACGTCTTCCTCACATGTGCGAACGAGTCGGTGTGCGTCTAGTGGCTCGACCCAGATGGCTCGAGTGACGCGTGGTAAGGCTGGCTCGAGCGAGGTCGACTGGCTGGAGTCGAGGGGTGTTGGCTCGAACCAGAGTGGTGTTGGCTCGATCCAGAGTGGTTTTGGCTCGAGTTGGGTGTATACACATCCACTAAAATGACGATAACTCTTGAACCACACCTCCGATTGGCTTGAAATAAATAGCGTTGGAAAGATGACTCAATTCTCTACAACGTTTATGGAATCGTCGAAAGCTAAATCCCACTCGAGTGGAACGGCTCGAACGGGGTGGCTCGATCGAGCGAATGAGACTGGCTCGAGAGAGAGGCTCGATCGGGGTTGTGAGATTGGCTCGAGAGACAGTTCTGGGAGTGTTGTGCAGTGGATGGGTCGAGTGATTTGTTCCCGGTGTCTCTTAGATACCTAAAATACTCCGAAATGCACAATGTATGCAAGGATGATGCAAGAACTACCTAGACATGCAAAGTGTATAGAAAGGACTAGAAAATGATGCAAAACAATGAGTTATCCTAGCTAAATGCATGATAAATATATGGTAGGGAGAGACAAAATATAGACATATCAGCATCCTGCACCACTAGACTATGATCTCTGCATAGTGTCAAACTTTTGCTTCTGCCCCTACGCAGGCTTGATGCCCTTGCCTGGAACAGCATGAGACTGAGTCCGCTTCGGCTGCGTCGAAGGACTGACCACCACTACCTGAGACCCCAAGTCATCCTCTATCCCAGCTGTAGTCTCCACTAGTTCTGCTCTCGTAGCATAGCTCCTCACTCTTCACCGAGTCCTCAAATCATCATGCAGAGCCAACAAGAATTTTCGCACCTGAGCTGACTCTGGCTCCAAAGCCCGACCTGCATACCCCACAAGCCAACTGAACTCTGCGTCCAGCTCCCTCACAGTACGGTTACCCTGAATCAGACACAAGAACCGCACCTCCATACGATCAAGTGCCTCCTGCGGAAAATACTCTCCCACAAAGTCCATCCAAGTCATCTCACGCTGCACTCTCTGTGCCGTCACCGACCACCACCAAAACATTGTATCCCCTGAAAGGTAGTGCGCTGCCAAGTCTACCCGATAGTGGTTGGGACACCGGAGCGACTGGAATATATCCGCCATCCGCTCTTTCCACCCATCCGCTGCACTCGGATCTGTGCTTCCTGGGAAAATCCTGCACCCACATGTCGTAGCTGCACTAGCATCTGAACATACTGAGTATCCACTACCTCGGCCCTCGGCTGCACACCCGCCTGCACTCCAGCTACAGGATGCACCTCTGGACCCTGCCCACCAACCACTGGCGGCACTACTGGAACCTGCCCACCATCCACTAACGGCACAACTAGAACCTGCCCACTAGCCACTGGAGGCAACACTGCTGGAAGCCATGCCAACACCTGAGCTAGCAAGCCCGCCAAGACATCCTTGCTACCTGGAGCACCCTTTGCTGCAACCCCCACTCCCGGGGCAACACCGTGGCCGATACCAGCTAGGTCTCCACCCATCTGCCCTACCGATACCACCACCAGCTAGGTCTCCAGACACACTAGGATGAATATGCGATTCTGCCATCTCCTCACTGGCCATGCTCTAGGTCACACTCTCTTTGACCTCGGGAACCTGTCCCAGCCCACAGCCACGTCCACGACCACGCCCACGACCAGCAGCTCCAACACCTCTAACCATCTGTATCACCAAGAACAGAAGGCTAAGCAAACAAAACGATCCTAACTACACAAAGAAACACAAATCATTGTGGAATCACAAATTAGGCTCGAAGAGGATGTTCTAGGACCCCATGCCACAAACAAGCATTCAATCCAACATCCAAAACACAAAGCACACAGCAAACCCGTACCTAGAACCGTATGGGCTCTGATACCAAACTGAAACAACCCGACCCGTTTTTTTTTTTAACCTAATATCTAGTGATTCCATACTCACTAGCAACCTACCCCCAATCAACAGGAACACCAAATAAAAATAAATTAATAACTCCAATAACCAATAACCATAAAACAAATCATAAACCAGCAATTCTAACATCCGTTCTAGACCACTAAGTTCCACTCTAGCATCCTAACAACGACACAGAGCAAACAACCGAGCCACTAGAACATCCTCCTCTTCATAGCCTTGATTCCACGATCACACTTTGCCTTTACCTACACTGCAAACACAAATTGAGATGCATGAGTATTTTATAAACATTCAGTAAGGCAATCCTCCCATCTACTGGGCTATACACACAAGCAATAGAGACATCTCTAACCATCAACCAACAATCAATAACAAAACAACAAACTAGACATCTGCATCGACCGACACCAACCCATGCATCGACCGACACGCACACTGCATCGACCGACGCATGCTCGACATTGCACCAAATCCCTAGTTGCATTGACCGACGCCTCTACATGGCATTGACTGATGCTCATAGGTCAAAACGTGTTGTCCTCGCAATGCATCGACCGACGCACAAAGTGTATCGACCGACGCACATGCCGAGCATCATTTTTCTCCGAAGCTTCTTGTCGGATCTCTATTCCTACACCAACAAAACTTGATCCCAAGCCACAAGAAACCTTCACAAAGATCCAAATAACATTCTAACAGGCCAAACAACACATAAACAAGCAGATCAGAGAAATCTCCAGCTTAGATAAGCCATGGTCATGCACTTACCTTTGCCAAAGAGGAAATCTGACTCTAAAACGAAAGATCTACGCTTCCAGCAAGCTCCTACAACGTTCTTAGCTTCAGATCTCTGCCGGAACAGCCTCCAATCTCTCAAAACTCCCAAGAACACTCAAGAACAGGAAGAACTTCTTTTCTCTCAAAAGCGGCTAAAACTCGGCCACAAAATGACAAACCCTCTTATATAATCGACTCAAGGGTTTCCTAAGCCCAAAACGCAACGTTTAACTTAAACTTGTCAGTTCAAAACCGACCATGCATCGATCGACACACCTTGTGCATCGACCGATGCACCTCCCAAACCGGGATTCCGGTTTGCGGATGCTACAATCCGTTGGCCAGATTTCGTTTTTGGGTCTTGGTGCCTACTAACTTCAAGCTTGATTTTGCAGGAGATTTTGCTAAGGGAGGTCTTCCCCTTCCTCGTTTGGAGGTTGACGCTAGCATTTCCATAATATGATAGTTTTGGTCACAAGACGAGGGTCTGGTCTCTACAAGAGTTTCTTCAGGTAGTTGAAGAGGGGAGATGGCCACCGGGGCGGATAATGACGCAGCCTGGATCAGCCGTGTCTGACATCATGTTTCTAGCTTCCCCATGAATCACCCTTTGTTTTCTAGCTACACTCTCTGTTAGATTTGGAACCGCTAGATACTATATAGTGATGTCCCTAATATCACTCATAACTTGTTATTTTGTAGGGATTATCACAAGAAGGGGGTCAGTTCAGGGATACTTGTTCCCCTTGGTGAGTTGTGTTTAGTAAGAGACATGGGTGGAGTATTGTTATCAGGGTCCTCAATATCTCTCTACAGAGGAAATCTGACCTCTCAAAAGGATCAGTGGCCAGAGGTGTGGATTTTTCTTTCCATTGAAGACTTTGGTTGTGGGATTTCATATACTCTCTTGTAGGAGGGGGTGGGGATAAGATTCACTGCTATTGGATCTTCTTTGGTACGAGTGAGATCTTTCTCTATCTGAGTATCCCCTACTCGCATATTTGTTGTGGTCCTAGTTGTTATATCTTGAGTAGTGGTTTCTTTTGCTATCTATAGATACAAAGGACCGATTGCGATAGTTTGCTTCTTCAGAGAGGTATTTTCTTGAAGCTATCTGGATAGAAGACACTCTAGGGGCTCTAAAATTATCTTATGCAGTGTAATAGTTTCTTCGGATCTCCTGAGAGTTAGAGCTTGGGGCAAAATTTCTCGAGACGTCGTTAGATTTTTCACTAGTGAATCCCTAACAAAAATTTGTCTCATGAGTAAGTCCGAAGCAACAGGAGCAGTAATTCTTTAAGTTTTTGTAGTTTAGAGGCACTAGAGCTTTGCTTCCATTCGGGAAATCTACAATGATTTCTTTGATGAGAAGTTTCATACCATCAATATGGACTCTAACCTGGAAGAGTTGCTGGTGATTTCCATTTCTTCTAACTCACCTAGTTCTTTCCCCATAATTTCTAGCATCTTCGGCTGCTAGTAGTATTTTGGGAGTCCTTGAAGTTCAATCCAGAAGGAGATCTTGGAGGGAAAATTCTTAGAGATCACAGGTTCCCATTTTTGGAGGATTATCATCCACTGGCTATAGTAATAAGGTCTGTTATCCAGTACTTTTTGCATATCTTCTTCGAGGTCAAATCTGAACTGGAAACAGTCGCGCCCTACATCTGATCATGTTGCTTTTCTTTTCAGATTCTATCGGTTGGCTAGGAAAAGAAATAGAGACCATAGTCGCTAGGCATAAGGGTTGGTTAGACGGCCCATGAGGGTGAGGGAGTTTTCTTTTCAATCGAAGTAGATATATCCAGTTATGGGGCTTGAATTCTTTTTCGTGTATGAGGAGAGAAATTATGGACTATATTTTTTCCTTTGAGATGATAAGGAATTCTCGTATCCATGTTGAGGTTTGGTAACAGGGTTTCAAGAGTTACTCCGGGTTAGGGTGTAAAACCTTGGTTGTCGATGGTTGGTTTGAAGGGTTATACAATTTACAAGAGTTAAGAAGGCTTACAAAAGATAAAAAAAAAAGTCTAGCAGTAGAGGACATACTAGAGTTCTGATGACTTCACTACAAAGCGTTTATGTTGTTAATGAGTCAATATCTCACATGCGTATTTGAAACTACATTTTTATAATAGTCATCTAAAGAGAAGTGTTATGAATAATATTATGTATTATATAGATCCCCGTTATATGGTGTCTTATAATATTAGTGTAAGACCTAAACCCTAATATATATATATATATCCTAGGGAGTAGATGAAAAAAACAGAGAGAATTACTCCCTTATTCACTATGTTTACAACAAAAATATATATATATTAAAACAAAACCTATCATTTTAGACAGTCTGTGCGATTACAGCGGTGGGGGAAATTATAGGGCAAGTGATAGAGGTGGCTTTCGACCCAGAGCAACCGCAACTTCAAAAGTTTGTGAGGGTGAAAGTCAAGTTCGATGTGGCGCGGCCACTTCGAAGGACAAAAGTGATTAATCTTCCACAAGGTGGTACAACGGAAGTCCGTCTTCAGTATGAACGTATACAGAAGAGGTGTTATAACTGTCAACGACTAACTCATGAGAAAGATTTCTGCCCCCTGCTGATAAAAGAGAGAGAAGATGTTAATGTAGCAAGAAGAAAGGGCTTACTGGTAGAAAAGAAAGCTAAACCGCTGATTATAAAGGAAACTGATCCACTGTTTGGAGTTCTGAGAGAGGATCTAGTTGGAGTGGATACAGATACGGGTAGACCCAAGATCGCAGCTGATGTGTTAGAAGGAATGAGACAGTATTTGCTGGTGTCTACTGATGCTGAGAAAAGTCTGAGAATTGAAAAGGTCAAACAATCAGTAAAGGAGGTGGAAAGGGATCCAATTCTGCAGAAATCGGTTCTACGGTTAGAACCTCTCCCGATGATGTACGTTGATGTAAACAAAGAGAAAGGAAGAGTTTTTAACTATGAGGAGACAAGACAGAATTCTAAGTAGTTAGTCCAGATAAGAAGTGATCCGATCAGAGTATCAGGACGACCCAATGGAGAAGATATTGGGGTTAACGAACCGGAGTAAACTGATAAAGTATTCATGGGAGTGTCTGCTGATTTTCTTGCTTTGTCTCAACCGTTCCAGGCTAATCCGACGGGTCTCCGAACTGGTTTCTTTGAGACTGGTTCTGGTTCATCCGAGATTAAGCCAGGTCAGAAAAAGACAAGAAATAGACCTTCAAAGAGCACTCGGAAAGCAAAACCAAGGGAAGTTTTAGGGACTAAAAACTTCCAGATACTGAAGTCCGGGGTGGTTGTAGGAGAAAAGGATAAGAGAAAGGCAGAGGATGGAGGTCCAAGCTATGCTAAACAATTCAAGCTAAATCCCTCAGAGGTGATCCCAGGTGAGGGATCGCCCAACGCGTAATGAACATAATCAGTTGGAATTGTCAAGGCTTGGGACGGTCTCAAGACTTGACAATTCACCGTCTCGAGGAAATGCGTAAAATACATTTCCCTGAGATGTTTTTCGTGATGGAAACGATGCATGGTAGGGATGTTTTAATAGATTTACAAGTCTGGCTTGGATATGACAGAGTTTATACAGTGGAACCGACTGGAAAAAGTGGTGGTTTGGCTGTGTTTTCCAAGCGGGGAGTGAAGCTGGAAGTTAAGTATGCGGATAAGAATATGGTAGATTTGCAAGTTCAGTGTGGTGTGTTTTCGTTTTATGTGTCGTGTATATATGGTGATCCGGTGTTTAAGAACATAAAGGTCAACTGGGAAAGAATTAGTAGGCTCGGTGCAACGCGAAAGGAGACTTGGTGTTTGATTGGGGACTTTAATGACATTCTTCACAATGGGGAAAAGGTGGGTGGTCCCACAAGATGCGACTATTTCTTCAAACCTTTTGTAGAGATGTTGGAAGCATGTGAATAGATGGAGGTGCCTAGTAAAGGACACGAGTACACTTGGGCTGGGAAGAGGTATGATTTGTGGATACAGAGTCGACTAGATAGAGCTTTTGGGAACACAGAATGGTTTAAACAGTATCCGGATTCTAACCAAACGTTTATGGATATGAGGGGGTCCGATCATAGACCAGTCCTTTTAAAACTTACAGATCAAATGGAGGTGGGAAATGGTATGTTTAGACTGGATACAAGAATGTTGGGCAAACCAATGGTAGCAGAAGCGGTTGCCCAAGCTTGGGGTACTAATGAAGAGAGTCGGGAGAGGAAGCTTTTCGACAGAGTTAAGATGTGTAGGAGAGCCCTGGGTCAATGGAAAAGGCAGAACTCTATGAATGCAAAGGAGGCTATACATCACCTGCAAGATGAGCTCGAAAAAGAACAGTCATCTCTGTTTCCAAGAAGAGGAGTGGTCTCAAATTTTAAAAGGGAGTTGGCGGTGGCATATCGAGAAGAAGAAGAATTCTGGAGTCAAAGAAGCAGGTTCAAATGGTTAAAGAAGGGAAACAGGAATTCAAGATTCTTCCATGCGTCGGTTAAGGAGAACCGGTCTTGGCTGCGGATTGACGTTTTAATGGATAAAAATGGAGTGGAGCAGAAAACAGAGGTAGCAAAAGGCAAGGTGGCAATCGACTATTTCCAAAATCTGTTTACCTCTTCTAATCCGGATTCTTTTGAAACATGGCTCTCGGGGTTACCAGTTCGGGTGACTAGGGAGATGAATGAGCAGTTGATACGAGATGTGACAAAAGAGGATATAAATGAAGCTCTGTTTTCTATTGATCCTGTTAAAGCGTCAGGGCCTGATGGTATGTCTGCAAGGTTTTTCCAATATTATTGGGATATTGTGGGAGTTCAGTTGGTTAAAGAGGTTTTGTTGTTCTTTGAAGAGGGCTCATTTCTGAAAGAGTGGAACTTCACTCATCTTTGTCTGTTACCAAAGATTCCGCATCCGACTCTGATGAAAGATCTAAGACCAATAAGTCTTTGTTCAGTGGTGTATAAGGTGATCTCCAAAGTAATGGTGAAGAGACTTCAACCGATGCTGCCACAGATAGTGTCAGAAACTCAAACTGCTTTTTTCCCGGAAAGACTAATATCGGACAATATTCTGGTGGCACACGAGATTGTGCATAGCTTACGCACAAACAGTGGGGTGTCAAAGGAGTTTATGGCGATCAAGACTGATATGTCCAAAGCCTATGATAGAGTGGAATGGAGCTATATTCAGTCTTTATTATTGGCACTGGGTTTTCATACTAAATGGGTGGAGTGGATCATGTGTTGTGTGTCTTCAGTGTCATTTTCGTTGCTGATCAATGATCAACCACATGGGGTCATAAATCCGCAAAGAGGACTTAGACAGGGTGATCCTTTATCACCCTTTCTATTTGTCCTGTGTACTGAAGGGCTGACCCATTTACTGAACTTAGCTCAGAGGGAAGGTAAAATTAATGGAGTCCAATTACACACTGAGGGTCCGGAGGTTCATCACCTTCTTTTTGCGGATGACTCCCTGTTTATGTGTAAGGCAAATGGGGAGCAAGCGGGAGCTTTACTGTCTATTCTAACAGCTTATGGAAAGGCCACTGGGCAAGAAATCAATCAAGCCAAGTCTTCTATAACTTTTGGTGCCAAAGTGGAGGATATAGCTAAGTTGGAGGTTCAAAACAAAATGGGCATTGTGAATGAGGGAGGAGCCGGTAAGTATTTAGGGTTACCAGAATGTTTCAGTGGATCTAAAGTGGAGCTTCTAAGCTACATAAAAGATAGGCTGAATGCAAAAGTGACGGGGTGGCAAGCCAAAACGCTTTCCATGGGAGGTAAAGAAGTGTTGATAAAATCAGTAGCCATGTCCATGCCGGTTTTTGCTATGTCCTGCTTCAAACTGCCTCAGAGTACGTGTGCGAATCTATCAAGTGCGATGGCAAATTACTGGTGGAGTTCTTCCGAAGGGCATCATAAAATTCATTGGCTTAGCTGGGAAAAACTGTGTTTGTCTAAAGATCTGGGAGGAATGGGATTTCGGGATATTAGTTTGTTTAACCAAGCTCTCTTGGCTAAACAGGCATGGAGATTAATACAGTTTCCCAACAGCCTTTTCTCTAAGGTAGTAACGTCGAGATATTATCCAAATTCTTCTTTCATGGAAGCAGGGGTTAGCCAAAGACCATCGTACGGATGGAGAAGTATTATATTCGAAAGAGATTTGCTCAAAAAAGGTTTACGTACTAGAGTTGGAAATGGGGAATCACTACAGGTTTGGATGGATCCGTGGGTGGAAGCTGAAATCATGAGACCGCCTTGGATAAAAAACTCTGTGATTGATATTAATCTCAGAGTAAAAGACCTCATAGATTTTCAGACAAGAGATTGGGATGACCAGAAGCTAGAGTATCATTTCCTGCCAGTCGATGTGGTGCGAATAAAGAAACACAAACCGGTGGTGGATAGAGAAGATTTCATGGTTTGGAGATTTAATAAGAGCGGGGATTTTACGGTTAAGTCGGCTTACTGGTTTGCTGGTCAAATAACTAAGCATCTGATTTATCATGAAGCAGATATTCAACCATCTCTCAATATCTTGAAAGCTCAGGTGTGGAAGCTACAAACAGATCCCAAACTCAAAGTGTTTCTTTGGAAAGTGTTGAGTGGTGCTTTACTTGTTCTTTCAAAACTAAATCAGAGAGGTTTGGATTTGGATGAGAGATGTCACATATGTGGACAGGAGGGAGAATCAATTAACCATGTGCTTTTTGAGTGTATTGGAGCAAGACAAGTGTGGGCGCTATCGGACTATCCGTCTCCAGAGTTTGGCTTTGATAAAGGCTCAGTATACCCCAATATGCATCATTTGCTGGTAAATAGAGGTAATAAGGAGTGGCCTTCTGTGCTAAGAAAAAGCTTCCCGTGGATCATATGGCGTATATGGAAAAACATGAATATTTTCTTTTTTGAAGGAAAATGTTTTTCACCTATCCAATCAGTGCAAAAAATCTGCGATGATCTGGAGGAATGGAAAGTGGCTCAGAAAATGGATTCCAATGGGGAAGATAGGAGGGAGGAAGAATCGACTGGAGCAGAAGGGGAGGCCGAAAGACAAAACCCGTTACCGCAGGTTGTAACCAACGATGTGAGGTGGGAGTGTCCACCAACCAATTGGGTTAAATGCAATGTGGGGATCTCTTGGTCAAAAAGAAACCAACTTGCAGGAGGGTCCTGGGTTTTGAGGAATAATGAAGGTACGGTTATTTTGCATAGCCGTAGGGCTTTTTCGAATGTGCAAAACAGAGACCAAGCAAGCTTTCTAGCTACACGATGGGCTGTTGAAAGTTTGGCGAGTCATAGATGTGTGAATGTGATTATAGCGATGGAAGATGTCCAGCTTGTCAAATGCGTTCTGAGACCGATTGCGTGGCCTTCCTTTGCGTATGAAACAGGAGAATTGTTAAAGTGTCTAAGGTTTTTTGATCAGTGGTCACTGGTAGTAGAAAACCCAAAAGCTAATAGAGGAGCTTCTCTCATTGCTTATAGTGTTACAAGTGATTGTCGCCTACAATCCTATGTGGCGTCCGGGTATCCGACTTGGTTACAGGGAGTGTTTGAGGATGAGAGACTCTGTTCCTCTTTATAGTGTTTTGAGGGTGTTGATTGTATGGTCTAAATGGGATTTGTGTTAACCATTTTTTTGGATAGGTTAGATCTACTTGACTGGTGAGTTTGACTAAGGTAAATTTAGGCTAATTATGGGGGACTAGCAGGTATTTTTTTGGAAAGCTAGGTGGTAGACCCATGTAATCCTTGTAACAATAGTATCTTTTCCTCAAAATCAATAGAAATCAGTTGAACACAAAAAAAAGACAGTCTGTGCGATTATCTAGGTATTGACTGAGTGCATAATGCCTAGACTACCGGTTTGTAAGTATTGGTTTGGAGTGTAAAATATAAGAGCAATTCAACTGGTAGTCACGTCTAACGATTCTTAAAAAACAATTAAAAATAAATATTTTAATTAAAATAATTTTTTTTTAATAAATGAACCAATAGATAATTGAGAAGTGTTTGAGCAACGTTTCTTAAGTTGTTTAAGTAAGAAACGTCGATTCTTAAAAAACAATTAAAAATAAATATTTTAATTAAATAATTTTTTTTTTAATAAATGAACCAATAGATAATTGAGAAGTGTTTGAGCAACGTTTCTTAAGTTGTTTAAGTAAGAAACGTTTCTTTTTCTCTTTTCTACTTTTCCTCATATTTATTATTATTTATTATCAGTCATTGCTTCAACAACCCTGTTGGACATGCCCTCAATATACCTTAAAACATTTAACCTTCAAAAAGTTTGTGCACTTAATAAATGTCTCATTGGAAAATATTTGCCAATACATTGATTCATAAGGATAATAAAAATAAAATTACGAAAAAGTCACTCGACAACAATGTTTTTTTTTTTTTTTTTTTTTTTTTTTTT
>NC_025698.1:26040485-26041156 GCF_000633955.1 Camelina sativa | reverse complement strand
TGCACAAAAAACAAACCCTGAAATGCATTAAATTTAAACAGATTCAGCCAGTTATGATTTATGAAGATGAAAAATACAACACCAGTTCTTGAGCAACTTGCTTGAAAATCTCCCCTACTCCAACCCCATTTTCCAATAGCTGATTTGCATAACTCTGATTTACCTGTTTCATTACAGTTAAAAGGACCATCATAAATAATATATATCACCATACAGATATCATATGATAATAATGTTTAAATATGTACAAGATATAGTTACCTGTACTTGGATCATGTAGGTGCTCCCAAAAACGTTAGAGGAGACATTAGCAAACAAAACCTCCAAGTTATACTTCTCAAACAAGTAACAAACCGAAGTGAAAACCCCTGATTTGCCCTTAAGGACACACAAATTGAAGAAAGCTTCATTTCCACAAATATTCAGCACAACGTTGCGTGAAGACCAAGTATCGAAAGCCACGATCGGATCATTACAAGGGTAAGGCATGTTAACAGCAACAGCGCTGGAAGAAGATATCTGATCGGCCAAGAAAGCTGCACGAGAGTAAGAATCTTCTACAGCGGCACCTACAGTAAGGATTTGGGGATGGTTTGATATTGGGGTGGGGAGAGTTGTTGTAGGAGAAGAGGATGAAGATGGACCATAAGCAAAAGTTGTAGCAGGAGTTG
>NC_025698.1:26001760-26034620 GCF_000633955.1 Camelina sativa | reverse complement strand
ACAGCGCTGGAAGAAGATATCTGATCGGCCAAGAAAGCTGCACGAGAGTAAGAATCTTCTACAGCGGCACCTACAGTAAGGATTTGGGGATGGTTTGATATTGGGGTGGGGAGAGTTGTTGTAGGAGAAGAGGATGAAGATGGACCATAAGCAAAAGTTGTAGCAGGAGTTGTGCTTGTTGAGGCAGAAGAATAGTGAAGTTTCTCGAGCTTTTGCAATTGGAGCTTTTGTAGAGTTTGTTCAAGGGATTTGATGGAACTCACCGCTTCATCCACAATTGTTGATTTGTCTGCCTGTGGATCAAAACTTAATATATTATAATATATGATTCTTATATAACGTACGATATCCGACACAAAAATGTACATATTAGTTAAAATTTTATTTTATGTACTTTTATAGTGCCTTAAAACCGGAACCTTTTTTCCCATGTGCAATCGGTGGATTCAAATAGGGTTCTGATTATAATGTATTTAAAAAAACTCAAGAAATATATCAAATATAAAAAAAAATATTCTATAGAGTTTGCAAATAGTTTAAGATGGTCTTGGTATAATGAAAATTATGAAAAAATGGGACAAAGACGAACAAGAAAAGTGACATACATTGGATCTAACTGTTTATACAAAGCAAAAAGTTTTGAAACAAAACATGAAAAGGAACAAGCGTAAGCAATTGAATAGATTGAAATCAACATGACAATCCGAAAGAGAAAGACGAAACATAAGAGAATGTTGTGTTAACTTAGCATAAAAATAATTTTATGTTAAAATATGTCTACGTTTATGGTTGGAGATAAAATAGTATAAAAAAATTAAAGAAAAGAAGGAAATCTGCATAATGAAATTAAATTTACTAGTTTTGTATTCTTTGGTTTCACAAAAAATATATATATATATATATATATATATATATAATTTTTGCAATTGGATAAGACTAATTTTTTTTTCAAAAATCGAATGTTATTTTCCGCATGAAATTGTAATTCTCGAGTTATATGATGGATATATTTCATACACAAAATTGTGTGAAATCACCGATCGTAATCAATATAGTTTTCATGCCCAATGAAAAAATAAATCAATAATATGTTTTTATTGTTAAATCAATACCTTAGGAGGAAGTTGTGGAAGCAAAGCATGTAGTTTAGCAAACATGTCCCTCATCTTTTTCCTCCTTTCTCTCTCAGTCCATATATGTATTTCATGATCAGGTGATTCTTCTACATCATTTTCATCACTTCTTTTCGTCCTTTTCTTTCCTTTTGCGACCTTTCTAACCGTATCAGTCTGGATTTCTGATGACGGATGAGAAGGTTGCGACGGAGGTGATTTCTCGATTTTTCTACAACCGCCTTTCGAATCATCAGAATTGGATATACCCCACACAAATCCCTCTTGCACCAACTCTTGAGCATTAGTCGTATTGAATTGAATGCTCATTGTACCCTTTTTGTATTTATTGTTTTATTGTGCTTTTATGAATGTCTTATATAAAGAAAGAGAGAAAGAGAAGCTAGAAGAAGAAAGAGAAAGAAACGTTTAAAGATGGTGAAAGAAAGAGAAATAGGAGAGCATATATATATAGAGAGAGTTAAGTGAGCTCATAGCAAAACCCCAAAATATAATCATAAGACAAAGCCGTTACTAGGTCATCAACATACAAAAAAGGTTCATTTATTTTTGTGAAGTTCTTAAAGAATATTTCTTTCTGAATTTCTGTAAAATGGAGATTTTCTTTCTTAATATTAATTGTGGTAGAAAGTAGCCATAAACTAATACGCGATTTCTCTCTATATATATACATGTACTCCCTCTGTATCAGAGTACATACATGATGTTTTAGGATTTTCACCAGGATTAAGAAAATAATTAATGGTATATTGTTGTTAATTCAAAATAATAAATGATGTACTATATGACTTCAAATAATTAATAATAAATAAAGAAATGACTAGAATAATTAATTTACTACTTTAGAATGGTAATTTTAAGTTTGAATTTATATAATGCATGTTGTTGAAAAAAGTTAGGTAAGTAATTCAATATTGTATTTAATTACACAACCATATCCAATTCAAATAAAAAAAAGACTTCATAATTATATGAAATTACTAATATACTCTAAATTTGATACACGTGCTAATTTCTTATCCCTCAAACTATATCACTCTTAATTTCAGTCAACTTGGTTAAATTAATTTCATATATTTCCTTCTATATATGGTTAACTTTCTATATATTAATCTTCAATAATTAATAACCATTATAATTAATAAATTATTTTAATATTTATCGATAAGACTAGTATAATATTTGACATAGTTCAATAAAATAATAGGATAATAATTTATTTTTAAAATCCTATGTATTTGTATGATCCTATCAATATTATAAATTATTATATATACATTCATTATTCGTGTATGAATAAAATTAATTTATACTACTAAATCTTTCGTTAAGATTTTATTTGTAGTGCCCGATAACCTTTTGTCTACTCATGGGTAATGGACTGTTATTTAAGAAAGCTAACAAAATTTGTGAATTAATTAGCCTTGAAAATCACCACTTACATGGTATTACAATCCATATTCAGGCAAAAAGAGTATAGTTTAAAAATAAACTTGAATGTGAAATTCATGAAAGCTCTCAAAAAGTCAGTGTCTTTTAGTGACGTCAATAATTAATTCAGTTAAAAGAAATTGCATTCCATGCACCATCTTCAAAACTCATTTTGTCCTTGCGATGAAAAAATGCTGTTTGTTGTTACGTTCAACTTTCTCATATATATATAGACAAAATAAAATTATGGTTTTTTTGTGAAAACCAAAATTTAACTTATAAGACAACCGATTTGCATATTAGCCACCACATCCTAATTTGTCTTTATCGAATTAAATTTCTCAACGTTCGAATAATTTAGTCAGTTTTTTTTTTATAAAAATAATAGATAAAGAACAGTTCATTAATCAGAATAACAGTTGTACTTGTATATGAAGATTTTCTTCTTTCTTTTCTTTGAAACGTTTTCATTGGAAATACCGACAAATGATCTCCAATTTTTTTTAACTTCATATTACTTTACTCCAATTTCCAAATTTCCTATCTGTCTCAGAATTAGTGAATTACTTATTAAAATTAATTTATCAACTAAAAATGCATACAATTTCAAAATATAATAAATGGTTAAATATACTCAACAAAATAAAATTAGAATTTTGTGATAGTTTGATGTGAGGCTGTTTTCTTTTTCTGGAGATTAGATTTAATAGTTTTTGAGGAACTCATCAGTAATCAATTTTATGTATGTATATAAATTCTATTGACTATCAAAAGAAAGGCATTTCAAATCGAGTAATTAAGAAAAAGAATTCTAAAAAAAACACTTAATGGTTAGAATAATGATGAAGGTGCATAGCTACCGTATGCATGAGGGTGGTCGCAAGATTTAAATAGTAGCCGCTTTTATTTACTCTATTCTGCTTTCTCTGAATGTCATGTTTTGTAGAGCTACAACGTCGTTATGGTCTTCAAGAATACTCTTAAGAAATTAATTTTTATTTTACTTAGTTAAGCCTTACAATATAATAGATGAGAATCATACGTTACATTCAATGGTAACTAGGTGTTATCTCACGCGTAGCGTAAGTTTTACATAATCACTATTCTATTTTAGAAAAATAATATAAATTAACATATTATTATTATTTTGTTTTTTGGTGTACATCAAAATTTAAAGATTATGTAGTATGAATTTAAATAAAGTAAAAAAATTAATTTTTTTTCATGATAATATATTTATTGCAATTAAGTCATATTATATCTGACATGTTATTTGCCATATATTTTTGTAGTTTTAGTCATATTTCAAAATTATTGTGATATATATTTCATAAAATTTATTTTGTGGTGTTAGTTATGCATATTTTTTTATTATTTATGGCGATAGCTTAAAGAGATTTACAGTGTTTCAATTAAGAAAAAATCAAAATAATAAACAGTAGGTTTGCATTGTCTCATACATATATAACTAAGTGAAACTAACCATAGATTATTAGACTAATACATTTTCTATAAAAATAAAATAAAATAAACAGCAATTACTTTATTAGGTTGTTATCTTACAGTCGTTAATTGTGTCTGGACTTTGATTTATATGAAATTATAATGTTTCATATAGAAAAAAGAATTAAACTATATATCATATATTATATGTATATCCTATTCAAATAAACTGAAACTTTTATTAAGTTATATCATTGGTTAAATCAAAGAAAAATAATGATATTTTAGAATTTATAAAATTATGTGAGATTTGAAATATGAGGCCATGAGAGTTATAGTGAGATATGTTTCTTTTAATACATAATACAGAAATCGATGTATCAAAGGTAACTATTTCAGAGTTACAAAAGTGCAATTAAGTGCATACTAATACATTTTTAACATGTTCTATTATATTAAATTAAATTCATTGAGAACACTACTATGATATTATTATGGGAGTTACAAACAAACTTTTATACTTTTCTAACTCCTAAAATTAAAACTCATTTAATTTAAAAGTGCGTATTGGTGGGTCTATAATTTGATTCAAAAGTATAATATATTACACATTGATCGTTTAAAAGGAATAAGAATATATAATTCTCAAATAAACTTAATTTTTTGGTTAAAACCAACATATGTGCATTTAGATTTAACTATGGAAATTTACAAAATAAATATGAATAGATTAGAAAGGCAAGAAGTATAAAAGAAATATATTATTTTTATATAAATAAAATAAAAATTGTAGACAATGTTAAAAATATAATACTTTCTAAATTAAAATATCTAATCAAACTCTTACAACACATATGAGATATAACAATATTTAATATTGGTGGGAGAGGAGGAGATTTATTTACAGTTATAATTTTATTTTAATGTATGAGTTAAATGTATTGTGTTAATTGGGTCTTAAATATTGTTTAAAGCAATTAAACAATTAGAAAGCTAATAAAAAAATTAGAAAGCATTAAATGAAAATTAACCAATAAGGAGAGACCAAAACCTTAACTTTATGTATATGATTTTAAATTATATATTTGGTAAATGAAAATTAAAGGTTTTTATATCTTCGTTTTAGAAACAAAAAATAATAACAATAGAAATGCTAAAACTTTCAAATATAACTACATAATAAAATATTCCCAATATTTTTAAGTGGCCGAAATGATTTGGGTTTAAGAAAATTTGGTCATTTCTATCCAAACTAAATGTTACTTCAGTATCATGTAATTTATATTTTATATGTGAACAAAAAAAAAGAGTGATTAAATATTTTGGAGAATAACCTTAACAGAGAGGAAATGCCAAAAACAATTGGTTTGTTACAACTTAAGCCAAAGTATAGTATCTCTCACTAATTAAGTATTTTAATTATGTGATCTCTCTCGTTTGCTTGATCTAAGTTGTTCCCATTGTTAAAAAAAAAAAAAATGAAGAAGTTGTTACTCTGATTATGAAAAGAACAAAAAGGTGGCATTAGGATCCTTAATTAACTTGTGATTATCTTAACTGACTAAAAATTAAGGGGTGGTAAAAGTGAGCGTTATCTTTATGGTTTTCAGTGCATGTAATCATTGATTGCCAGAGATTGAAAGTGTCACTTTCTCTTTCTCTTTTTACCTAAAAACAAAACTTTTTGAATTAAATTTTTAGAATTTGTCTGAATCCTTTTCATTCTCAGTTACGAGTTTTTGTAACTTATTCCTTACCTAAAGGAAACGGACCTAGATTCTTTAATAAATTCTTACATATATAAAGACAAAATTTGGGAATTCTTGTTTGGGTAACGTGGCAATCATTCACATACCACAATTGAGTGCAATTTTTGGATTTAGCCATCGAAAAGGGGGAAACAAATCCATGAAGAATAAGTTTTGCAAAATTTGAGTTCATTTAAAGCCATTATCAAGTAAGTACACATGTGTATGTATAGAAAAAATATCAGATGTACTACTCTTCCATATTGTTATATATAAAGAAATACTAAAGAAATAGATAGCCAAAAAAAACTCAAAATAAATTAGTAAAGCAATTTTAACAAGTTGTTTTTTACTCTCTTTTACATAATTTCAATATGTTAAATTAATTTTTAGATTTTTTTTTGTTTAGGTTTGGATTCTCATTTTATATTTAGGATATAGTTTTGAGGGGTTAGGATTTAGTATTTGGAGTTTAGGGTTTAGAATTTAGTGATTTTATTCATAGAAAAGGGATATTTTTGAAAATGACCAAAAAGGTATTTTTAAAAAGTGACATAGGAAAAAAGGTATTTTTTAAAATCCCCCAATAAAAAAACATTAATTTTAGTTGTTCAATTGTATGACTAACGTGTTTAAGTTGTAATAGTAAATATTATGAAAACAGTACTTATAGCTTTATCTAATTATTTAACAACAGTCGAATAGTTTCAAACTGATACTACCATTACCAAATTTATTGGACGAAAACATTAACGTTAAGTTGCAATAAATTTTTTTCATTGTAAACCTTTTTTATGTTTAAACTTTTTGGTGGCAAAAAATGTCAAAATGATAGTTGGACGACCGATGGGCCTATATAGGTTCTACTTGCCACACATGAGTTAATCTGCTCTTCTTCTAAATTGCATTTTCATAAAAGCTTTTGGGCCCATTTAAATATACCTGTACATTGTTTTCTTTATTTCGAGAAAGATAATTGCAGTTCTAACTCAACTCAAATAAGTGATTATTATCTCCGGGGATCGGGGATACGTACAAAATGAGATGTCTAGGATTTTGACCATGGCTGGTACCAATTCCAAGTTTTGAACATGGTATGTAAAGTATGTGAGTGCAAATACTACTGCAGCATGTAGAGGTTTTGTGTATTATATATCATTTTGGACTAATGACCATATCAAAGGGTGTAGTAAACAATAAAACAAAGGTGTAGTTTCGTGCTGACATCTAGCAAATTTGATGTTCTGTCATCTGTGTGACGAACGCTCCTAATAAAAGTTGATCATCAAATGGTTGCCAAAAGTTCTACATGAATAATCATTAGTGATTCATTTTGCAATGAAAAGAAAAAGAAAAAAAAAAGGTTGGATCAGGGAAATATTAAAGTATTGGACACAACTAAACGATAAATAGGCATATTTTTTCTTATCAAAACTTTTGAACGTACCAAAAGAACCAAAAAAAAAGTATCTCTCACTCACTAGTCACTCATCTCTTTCTTTACTCCTAAAATCAGTTGATGTATTAAAATTACTGAATAATATAACTAATCTTCATATATGTTACAAATTTCGATCTAATGGTTTGATATAATACTTAAATTTTACGAATCTAAGAATAGCTTATAAATTTGTAATGGAAAATAATAACTTGAACAAAATATCATGCCAAATTTTCATTTATATTTCTTTTGCTTCATTAGTTTTCGACTTTCATAATACTCATTATTAACTTCATCTAACAAAACTTTCAACTATATATTTAGTTGTATACGAAGATTTTATTTAGCAAAAGTTACATCTTTTATTAACAATTGATACTCTTAAATCGTACATATTTAGATACTTACATAAGCAAAACAACAATTATTGTACTAGTGGACTCCCACTGTCCAAAAGACAGTGTCCATTGACTTCTCAAAATTCTTACTTCTCTTAGTCGTCTCTTGTTCTATGCTCTAAAAATCTCCTTATATACATAGTTGATAGTACCATACTTATCCTCAAAACTCACCACAAAATCTCACCAAAATCAATGGCTTCAATTCTCTCAATCCTTTTTCTCATTCTTGCACTTTCAAATCTCCACTTCACTCTACCTACCGGAGACAACCACATTACCGACAGAAAATCCTTAGAAATCATCATTGGTGGCGGTAACGACGACAATCCACCACCTTCACCTTCGCCGGAACCAGAACCGGAACCTGCTGACTGCCCTCCTCCTCCTCCTCCTCCTACTCCATGCCCTCCTCCACCCTCTCCTCTTCCAAGCCCTCCTCCACCCTCTCTTCCTCCAAGCACTCCTCCAAAACAGCTCCCACCGCCTACAAAGCGGCCACGTTCACCGCATAGGAAGCGGCCACAACCGCCGCCAATGCCTCTACTCTCTAATAGCCCATTCTTAAAGAAAGCCTATCCAATTCTCCTAGAATTCAAGAAATCAGTCAAAGATCCATTAAATAAACTTTACAATTGGGGAGGCCCCGACGTTTGCAATTACAACGGACTCAAATGCGCCATTTTCCCGAATTCAAGGCATCTCGCAGTTGCAAGCGTCCAGTTTAATGGGTTTCAATTGGGAGGCATAACGTTAGATAACTTCCTCGGCAAGTTAGACACGTTCAGCATCTTCCACGCAAACTCCAACAATTTCATAGGCTCTGTGCCTGACGTCAGCAAGTTGAACTTCTTGTTCGAGCTTGATCTAAGCAACAACAAACTCACCGGAGATTTCCCAACCAATGTCTTGAAAGGAACCAATCTCACGTTTCTCGATCTCAGGTTCAATACTTTCTCAGGCTCTGTTCCTCCTCAGGTCTTTAATCTCGACCTCGACGTCTTGTTCATCAACAACAACAATCTTGTTCAGAACCTTCCAAGCAATCTTGGATCCATCACTGCTCTTTACCTCACATTCGCAAACAACAGGTTAGGGTTTTCTTACTCTTTTCTTTATATTTAGGAAAAAATTAAACTTTGTTTTTTTTCTTTTTGTCTAGTGAAACCCAAAACGGTCATTATCAAAACTAGAAATTTAAAAGGGTAGTCAAAATGAAAGAAAAATATTTACTAAAAAAATGAAAGAACATAAACCAATAAACACTCAATGCGATTTATCCATTAGATTTTAAAAAATTGGTCATATATATAAATTTAAATTTCGGTACAAAAATATTGAACAGGGAAACTAGTCATGGTCATATTATCTTCGATTCGTTTAATTGTTTTTGTGCTTCTATTTACAGCTAATAAAGTGTGTTTGTGATCATTGATGAGTAGCTAAATTGTATTTTTGTATTTATTGTGACGTGACTTAGGTTCACGGGTTCAATTCCCGAGAGTATTGGCAACATCAAGTACCTACAAGAAGTTCTTTTCTTGAATAACCAGTTAACCGGATGCTTACCGTACCAAATAGGAAACCTAAACCAAGCCACTGTTTTCGATGTTGAGTCTAACAGATTAACCGGTCCAATACCGTACTCTTTCGGTTGCTTGGACAAGATGGAACAACTCAGTCTTGCCAGAAACAATTTCTATGGAACCATACCAGAGATCGTATGCGAGATTGCTTGTCTTAAAAACTTGTCTCTCTCCTATAATTACTTCACTCAGGCCGGTCCAAAATGTAGAAAACTCATCGAGCGAAAGATTCTGGACGTTCGTATGAATTGTATACTTGATCTTCCAAACCAGAAACGACCAGAAGAATGTGCTGTTTTCTTCAAGCGGAAACAGACTTGTTCTGATCCCAAGTCTTTGTTTATTGTCCCTTGTGGAAAGAATCCAAACCGGGTTAAACCGGATCAAGCACAATTAGAAGAGGGAAAACCTCAAGTTTCTCATCCGGTATCTTACAACGCACTTAACCCGGACCGGCTTCGGAATCTATAACCTTCTTTTGATTATGATGGGCGAAGAAACTATATATAGCCAAGTTGTTTATAATTTCTGGTGTATGATGCAATATAAGTGAATAAATGTATTTGTTGTGAACTTTCGCATCATCACTATTGTATTTTCATTGTTGTATAATCCATCGAACTTTAAAACTCTATTCAAATCTCAAATCTATACTTTTGATTTTTGAATTCTCATTCTCTTAAACCATATAATTTCTCCATTACCTTATCTAGCATCTAGACTAATTAGTGGACATATATAACCAATTTTCGATTTAATATAAAGAAAATAAAAGCAATGGATGACAATATTGTAAATTTAAAATTTACAAACTTGATTAATATCTACATAGGACTGTAGGAGTCAACAACAACAACAACAACAAAAAGGTGAGAGTGTAAGTGGTGCAAAGCAAAAGTAGACATGAAATATCAGTTGTCACGAACCATCAACATCTAACATGTAGCTATGTGTTTCTTAAGTGGATCTACTCCAGTTACTTTGGTTCTTTTTGTGAACATGGTTATGTTGTTATCTCTAATTAATATTTGGCAACTAGTGCAAAAAGAAACAAGTTGAACCATGTATTATTGGCAAAAAAAAATAGGGCACACCAGTTTACAGCTTATTTTTATCTTCATTAAATACTTTTATGGTTTTCGGAGCAATAACAAATAATTTGGTACTCAGTAATGAAAGAGAGAGGCATGTCAATGTCTCTTCAATTTATTGTCATCCTATTATTCTCTAAACCTTCTTAATATTAACTAAATTCTAAAACAAGGCAGATGTAAATAAGTTTATCTTGAATAAAATTTACATTCCAACAAAGACTTCTAGCTAGGGTACAGTAAGAATCATGTAAGAGGTGAAAGGAAGGGCTTGTATTCACGAGTCATGAGGGTGAGTGACAAAGATGTAGTAAACCTTTCCAGTTTATTTAGTGGTAAGGACTTCCCGGGCATTTCGACTCATGTATAAAAAAAAGATACCAAATGTCGGTAACTCAATAAGAAAACACTAAAGACAAAAACATAGAAGTCACAAGTTCCTGTGACACATGAAAAAGGACTACATTACACATGTTTTGGTCCCGAATTAGAGTATGGGTCAGGTTCATAACCTTTTCGTCAACAACAAAAAAATTATAAAAATTTGAAACTATTTGATAAATTAAATTGTAGTTGACACAACATTGTATCGCGTTTTGACATCAGTAGAAGAAACTATACTCCTATGTTCAGAGAAGCGATGGTGATTTTCTTCTAAATAAACAGGGAGTATTACATTTTATGGTATAATAGCGTATGCTTTAATTTTTGATTTATAGTTATTATATAACTTTGCGTTTAACATTTTTTATTCACCTCCGTGTAACTTTGCGTTTAACATTTTTAACTAGATTAAGATCCGTGCTAGAGCACAGGTTAAAATTCATTTTATTTATATTGTAATTTTTCTATAAAATATAATTTATGTGATTGTTTTAAAAAGTTTTTTTGGATAAAACATTATGCAATAAAATCATATGCTAAATATGATGGCTTGAAAAAAACACTTATTTTGTATGTTTTATATTGTTAATAATTCTAGATAAGTACCAGTGCTATAACACTGTTTAAATTTTATTTTATACAAAATTTTGTATATTTTATATTTTAAAATAAAATTTTAATATGTTGTATTAGGTTATATATGTGAAGTTATTTCAACAATGTATATTCTACATCATGACTTGAATGTCATTATAATACATGATTTTGTAGATTTGAATTTAAATACTCAAATTTTGACCTGTTCAGTAAATTTTTTAATTGAATAGATATTATTTCTAAAGAATAATATTACTAAAGCTTGAATATTTTATAGATTGAACAATTTATATTTGTTTTTTAAAAATTCAACTTATGGTATATCCGGAAATAAAACTATTTTTTAATTATAATAAATAATATGATAATTTATTTATTTCACAAAATAGACTCATATATAAAAATGAGAGGTGAAGTATAATGATAATTAATAAATTAATATGTTAAGTTAGATATCAAAAGATTTTATTTGATGAATAATTTAATAAAGGAAATTAATATGATAAGTTAGATGATATGATTTTTTGAAATATTCTCTTTAAGATTTTTGGTATAACCTATTTGTAACCAATATAATCTATGATTAATGTATAACCTATTTGTAACCAACTTAATAAAATTATATAGTCTACAAAATAATGTTGTGTACTTCCGTTTTATTATAAAGGGGATGACTAGTTCGTATATGTTCGGGAAATGTAGAATAATGAAACTAGGCATCACACTAATCTCTAAAAAAAAATCCAAAAAAACAAAATCTAACCGATTCTACACTAAAAACTTTATGGGAGAAGAAATAACACAAAGGTGATAACCAACGCAGAAAGCCTTTAGTTATGGGAGTTGCCTCCAGTCCGGTGGCCCAGTCTTTCTTACTATCCACACTTGCCGTCAGCCTGCATATCATATTGAAAATTTTAAGAAACTGTAGAATTTACATAATGGCTTCAGATTCAAAACAGGTAAAGAAAATGACCTTGCACGCTGCAAAGTTATCGCAACCGCACATCAAATTGCCATTAGCAATATCTACCGCTTGCGGAGCTCCTCCACCATTGCTTCTCTGAACTCACACATACACAAACACACACACAAATCAATAAGACGAAATCCAGACAATTTCCACAACCTACAACTACCGATATAGATGTACCTTGTAGAAATCGACTGCTATGAAGTTAGGCCATCGCTTCCCCGCGGCTTGGTAACATGTCTTGATAGATTCTAGAAGAGAAGCCGAGTTTTGCTTACATGCAACTATCAAATCAGCTGCATCAGGGAAATGGTTCACAAGAACAAGAGATTTCGATTTATCGCTCATCGGTTTTGATTGTGCCCTATTCGGACATGCTCCTACCTTCAACCCCCCATTTCCATCTGCAATTTTTTCTTCCCATTCATTAACAAAAAAATATGTTCATAAAATTTTATATAATAATATGGTTTTGCATCATATATAGTAGTACTCACATTGATTCTCAACCATATAGTTCCATTGATATGCAATCCCTTCGGTTGCTTCTTTACGTGAATCGGATGTGAAAACTAGCAACCGTTGGTTTTGACGTACCATGTCGTCAAGCCTTGGCCAATCCCCTCCATTTTTGGGCATTCTAGCTACCGGAAACATGAAGTTACGTAGACCAGCTGCATCGAACACTTTCGTGAGACCATTAGGCGATTTCACATAGTCTTCGATGATAATCGTTACAACTTCCTCTGTGTTCTTCTCTAGAAACACTTGAAACTCCCTCAAAATGTTAATCGCCGGTTGCTGCCACATTTGCACACAATACAAACAATCATAAATGAAAAAAATCTTCTAACAGTTTCCAGTGAACCAGACAATGAACAAAAAATGCATCATAACTTACGAAAGCGGTGAAATTGAAACACATCCCGTTGAAAGAATGGCAAAGCCAGACATCGTTTTGGAAGTCATACATGTCGAGCATAAACCCTCTTACACCATTCTGTAATAATTCAACAAAACACATCAAAAAGGATTCACACTTTTGAAAGAAAAGGTTTGCTAAATATTGGGAACTTTGTATTGAAACGTTGTTGCAAGAGTTTACACTGAGTTGGCTTGTGATTGAATCTTGCTGGTTAGTAGGCGCCAAAATGACAGAACCGGTCCTTGACACTTCCCCCAATCGAGCAAACGAGTTGTGTGTTGTTAACCATGAATACTTGTTGAAAGGCAATCCCTTCGTCTTTTTTTTTCGTATATATAAATTCAATCCAATTTTATTTATCAATAAAAACGAAAAACTTAGATTGATGAAACAGAGATTGAACCTTGGAGATGGGGTTGATGGGTTGGGTTCGGGAGCATCTGGGTCTGAAACCAGAGTTGGCTATACATGTTTCACAGTGTAAACCAGCGTCACAGTTTCTGTTTGCTATACATGTTTTCCCCTCCTACGATCCATAACCAAGACAAATCAAGAAAAAGATACTCTGTTTATGTTCTGTCGTAAGTGTTGTAAATTAAAATTTGATGAGATTTTTGGTTACCTGGAGAGCAGAGGATATATCTAAAAGGAAAGAAGATTGAATCAGAAGAGCTACGAGAAGGACGAGTAGTCTTGGAAACATAGTTATCTACGCCAAGATGGTAAAATGAATCCAAAAAAATCTAAAGTAGAAGAAGAAAGAGTTAGCTACTTCATCATCATCATCATAATCACTGTTGGACAAAAATGTTGGGTTTGCATTTGCGTGAAGATTCTTAAGACCAAGAAAAATGGGTCAGAGGATTTTAAGGATAGAAATAGAGTGAACGGAAGTGCGCGCGTGTCGGTGAAGACATGATGATAATAATAAATGGGGCTGCAAAAGTGGGTTTGTTGGTGTGCCTCTGTTTTTTGTTTCTTCTTTTTTCATCAAATCTTTCTTTTTATTATTTTATTTTTACATTTTAAATAAAATATATATGTTCCATTGTTTCAGTCACTCAAAAAAGGAGAATTACCATTGGTCTAGAACTCGACCAACTGACTTTTTTTTTTTTTTTTGAAACCCTAAAAGAGCATTTTGGTTCTCTCTAATGTTCTCTAATGTTCTCCATGTTTGAGTTAAGATGATTCGAGTGGTTATTGATAAACGAGTCTGTTTTTTTTTTCTTCTTCCAAATGTAGACTAGTTAATTGCGAATTTAAATAGATGAAGACTTATTCAACTACTCTTCCAACTAACTGAGCCAATTGCGCTAGAATGTTATGTACAGTGACGTGGTTTGGTTATGGACATCTCAAATCTAAATAAAAAACTTTTTAAGGTTATTAAAATTTCGATTATACTCTTTGTTCACTATTATTATACTGGTAGGGTGCGTGTTCGAGTTGTAAACAATAAATAAATAAATGCACTATAAATCTTTCATAAATAACTAAAATAATATGGATAAGAGTAGAATTTTGATTAAAAATATACATTTTAATTATGCAAACAATTTTATAAAACAACTCCTAAGCTCTAAAATGACAACTTGTCAACACGAGAAAATAGCATATTAGCATCCTAGTTTAATTTGTTTGTTTTTTTTGAATCTATCATCCTAGTTTTTGCCCGCAAGTCTGCAAGTTATTCACACTACAACGTTGATAATTTATGGAAGTCATATCAATAATAATAGAAAAAAAGTGTGAGTTATTTTTGTAAAATTTTAATATTTTCCTCAAAAGTGTAGAAAAGGAAAAAGAGAAAAAGAAAAGAAGAAGAAACAGCTATAACGACTAATCTATCTTAACATTTTTTTAGTACATTTTTCTACCATCCTTTCTTATTTTTGTATCCAAACAAGTCCTAACTAAATTCTCTATAATCCTTACAACCAAACATAATGATTTCCTTATTTGATAATATTAATTTCCCAAAATCTATCTACCTAGTTTAAAGCAATATGTTAGAGTAAAATATAATTCTCCTTTCATTTTTATTTAATCTTATATTTAATTATTTAAATTACTATTTAATATATTAAGTTAATAAAAGTTTATATTTTTTTAGCATATGATGTGATTTGAATTTTTATAAATTGATATATATTTTAAAAATTGTTTTAGAATTTTTGTAACCAAACAAGTATATTTGAATATAGATTATTTCACATTTGAGTTATTTTAATATCTAATGAATATCTATCTTAACCTTTTTATTAATTACTGTAAACATATATAACAACGTAACATTTATATTAAAATTCAAAAAAATTTGATCTATTTATAATATATTCAAAAGTTTTTTTAAAAAATTGTTCCGTAGTGTACCATGGGTCAAATCTAGATATTATTAAAAGGCAAATCGCATGAGCGAGCATTTCACGCAATCCAGTTACCTTCCTTCTTCCGAACAAAGCTACACACGCCGATTGTCCCGATAACCATTTTTTGTATAATTTGTTGTCTTTATAATATAAACCATCGATCCATTCAACTAAAAGAATAAACCGGCCCAAGGTAGCCCACTTTGCTGCCATTCTAAACCAAGTCCAAAAACACTCTTAAACTATTTCCAAAAATATCAAAGATTTTGGTTGGGGTACAGATCAATTTGGGAGATATTGTATGAATCCAACTCCACGTTATAAATATTGGCACAAGGACGAATGATTTTGATATAAGTTTGAAAAGAAAAAGAAAACAATCCGTTCTTTCTTATTCAAGAACGGTACGATAACCTTGTTTCTATTGGTTAGGGGACCCCAAACCTCAGCGCTCATATTCACATTCACATTTGCAACGCGACTCCTTAAAATCTTTTATAGTACATCTCTTCTTATTTCATTTTTTCATACAATTTATCGGTAACTTGTATAACCTTTTCTACTATCATAAAAACTACACTATTACGTAACGAGAGGTCCAGAACAGGCCTGATATTATAAATGATTGACTTATTCCAACCCTAGTTATATATATTTAACGCTTACAATGACCATATAAACGCTTTGTCTATGGCATTACTACAATATTTTAGGGATAAAATTGCATACAAACTAAAATCTAAACCTAACAAAAAAAAAAAAAAATTGTGCAGTTGAGGTCTGTGAGATATGACAGGGTGTGCACATGTGAGTGACCCTACCAACGTTATGTAGACCATTTCCATTTGGGTTCACATTGCATTGCTTCTTACATCTCATTTTTTTTTTCTTTCTCTTTTGAATTCGATGAAGAAGAATTTATATCCAAAACTAAAATTAGGATAATTTAGGATCAATCCCAAAGCCCTCGAATGAACCCACTAAGCCATTTTATCCCTATGTCGCTTTCGCTTCACCAAACACTTCATAAATGCTTGTTTTAATTTTGTTCTTTTAATTAACAAACAATACCTTTCTTTTACTCCAAGGAAAGGACAAAGGTCTAATAATTATTCTCTTTTATCAAAAAGCAGAAGATTTGCTATGAAATTAATATTTAATTTAACAGTTGTAGATACAAATATACAATCATACAAAGAACAACTGTTTATTATGAGCAACGGATGTGTTTTACTTAATATATCTAAAAACGAATGAAAACAAACAACATTTAATAATTACCGGAATGGCATGAGACATCATGATAGAAACATGCGGCCTCCGTTTCAATTTGTTTTCAATTTTTAATCCTACTACTAATCATGTAGTATTTGTGTTAGTCCAAATCACTTCACATGAACGAAACAATCTCAATATCAACTTTTGAATATTTAAAATTTTTGTGTTTCCTTGAACAAACATTCACAAGTTAGTGTTGTTGCATTGAGCCATTACCGTGGACCGTGGTGGTATACTATGTAATAAAACGAAACCAGTAGGTTAAAAGCGAGAGGAAATGATAAAATTAGGGGGTTTTGTTTTGCAATTTCTTCAAATTTTGATCACGAATTGAATTAACTATAGCAGCAGCAAGTTGATAACTCTAAAATTTGTCTGTTTCCTTGTCACTTGTCAGTGAGTAATACAGAGCCTCGAATGTCATATTCACACAGGGACTTTCCGTTAACTCCTTTTATAATCTCTCTCTCTCTTCCTCTCTCCTTCTCTTGCTCTCTTGACTCTTGGCCATGGTGATGAATAGTCAAGCTTTCTTGTTGGCATTAATTGCATTACTTGCAACCCAATTGCCTTCTTCACTAATAATGGCTAAAGGTTTAATCTTTTTCGATTTTCCTCTGTTTGCTTCTCTCTTCAAAAGCTTCATTTTCTTAATCTTGTGATGTTAATGTTGAATTCTGAGCTTCTGGGTTTTGTAAATTTTGTTGCTTTCTTTGACTAGATTTTGAGTTTCTCGATGGGAATTTGCTTAGTTCTGGTTCATTAGAGTTGCTTACATGCAAACTACTCTGTTTTTCTGAATTGAAGTCAGATCTTGAGGTAGCATAAAAATTGAAGCTTTCTCTGGTTCGAGCTTCAAAGCTATTGTTATTAAAAGTTAAAAACTTGACACTTTTGGACTGCTCTTTCAAGCAAGTCTCCATTGTTAAAACTTAAAAATGGCATCTTCTTTCTTACCAGACACTAACGTAATGCTGCATTGTTGTTTGTGTTTTAGCAGATTGTCCATTAGATTTCAGTTCATCAAATTTCACACTAGTAGCTTCTGTGTGCTCCAACATAACCAACCGAGGCAAATGTTGCCGCTACATGAACGCATTTGTTGCCGTATCCGTGGCTCGTTACGCTAACTTGTCAAGTAATCTTGGAGTCGCATCAGATTTATCTGAAACCTGCATTGCTTCCATCTCTAGAACCATGGAGCAGTACGGAGTCTCGAGAAACGCTACTAGTTTCTGCGGTTTAGGAACCAAGATCCTTGTTAAGTATGACTGTGAAGGTCGAACCACTGTAAGACAAATGCATCAGTCTCCAGAATTTGGACATGTTTCAAGAAATTGCAGACTTCCACTTTCCTCTGGAAACCAATGCAGGAAGTGTTTGAATTCTGGTATCACTTACCTTCGTGATCTCATCGGTCCAGACACTAATAACATTACATTGAGTACTTGTCGTGACGCAACTTATGCTACATTAGCAAGCAGAATTGGCAATGCATCGACTCTTGAGCTTCTTGGTTGTTTCTTTCAAGTGACAGAGCTTAGCATTCCTTCAGGTTAGACACATGACTGCAACTTTCCATAGTATCACATCAGTTTTTGAGCAATCTGTTTTTGTCTGATTTGCATTCGCATATGGACAGGGTCATTTCCACCTTTGGCAAGTCCAGAACCTTCTCCAAGTACGGTTGGTGCTATTAGCCCAAGCAACAGTGATGCTCAAATGACTACAAGTAGAAGCACCAATCCATATCACTTAACAATGGTTCCAACCATTGGGATTGTTGTTACAGCTGTTGCTCTTACCATGCTCGTAGTCCTGGTTATTCTTATCCGTAAAAAGAACCGAGAACTCGATGAATCCGAGAGCTTGGATAAAAAGTCAACAAAATCAATTCCTTCTTCCCTGCCTGTATTCAAGATTCATGAAGGTGGGAGAAAAAAAGAAAGTGATTTCTTTGTTTTTGTTATATCATACCAAAGAAAAAAGACTTGACAAATCTTTTTATCTGCAGATGATTCTTCTTCAGCTTTCAGAAAATTCAGCTACAAAGAAATGACAAATGCAACGAATGATTTCAACACGGTGATTGGTCAAGGAGGTTTTGGGACTGTTTACAAAGCTGAGCTAAGGGATGGATTGGTTGCAGCAGTAAAAAGAATGAACAAAGTTTCTGAACAAGCTGAACAAGATTTTTGCAGAGAGATAGAGCTTTTAGCTAAGCTGCATCACCGTAACCTTGTTGCTTTGAAAGGCTTTTGCATCAACAAGAAAGAAAGGTCAAGAATCATACATTGCTTTTTGCTTTCGGCATTTACCTTAGAGTATTCATTCTCATCTTCTACTCTCTTTTTTTTCCAATCTTCCAGGTTCCTTGTCTATGACTACATGGAAAATGGCAGCTTAAAAGATCATTTACATGGTATATATATGCTTCTTCTACCTTAACTATAAGAAATCCAGAGTATTGAAAACGTTTCTTCTTTCAATATTGTCTTTGCAGCCACTGGAAAGCCTCCACTGAGTTGGGGAACAAGAATGAAAATCGCAATCGATGTGGCAAATGCTTTGGTAAATATTCCAAAGTCTTTCATCCACATTTCCTCTGTAAACTGATTTGATAATATATCTTTTACAGTTTTTGGTTCTTGGCTGCACGTTGTTCTCTCCTCCAGGAATATCTTCATTTCTACTGTGATCCTCCTCTCTGTCATAGAGATATCAAATCAAGCAATATATTACTTGATGAGAACTTTGTCGCTAAGGTATGAGGAATCAAACAATATAATATCTTAGCAATATCTTCTATGTTAGAAAAACCTTTTTGACTTGGCTAACTAGCTAATGACGTTTTCTTGGTTGCAGCTTTCAGATTTTGGCCTTGCACATTCGTCTAGAGATGGCTCTATTTGCTTTGAGCCAGTGAATACCAATATCCGCGGAACTCCAGGTCAGGGAAAGACACTGAAACAAAATAACTTTGCTCCTTTCGATGGAAACTGAGTTTTAAAAATTTGGAAGTTTTTTTTTTCAGGCTATGTAGATCCGGAATACGTAGTTACGCAAGAGCTGACTGAAAAGAGTGATGTGTACAGCTATGGAGTTGTGTTGCTGGAGCTCATAACCGGGAGAAGAGCAGTTGATGAAGGTGTGAACCTTGTGGAAATGTCTCAACGGTTTTTGTTGACGAAATCAAAACACCGGGAGTTGGTAGACCCAAGAATCAACGACTCCATTGATGATGCTGGAGTAAAACAGCTTGAAGCAGTTGTGGCTGTTGTGAGATGGTGTACCGAGAAAGAAGGCCGGTCTAGGCCATCTATTAAGCAAGTCCTGAGACTATTGTGTGAAAGCTGTGATCCGTTGCATAGTGCATTTGCTAAAGCGGTTGAGGGAGAGATAGGCTGGGATAGTAGGAAGAGAAGTAATTTGAGATTTCAAAGAGGTGATTCCCGGATCTTTGGTCCATCATCTAGTACAACTTCCAGGTCACATTACAGCCAGAGTTTACCTCACTCTCCAATTAATGGATTCTCTTTCTGAGTTAAGTCACTTCTTCTCTATAAGCTGAATTGAAAGTTTACATATATTTTATAATAATTATGAATTCATATTGAAAGCTCTCTCATACTCTGCACTCTTAGTTAGATTCAGCTCAAAAGATTTCTACATTGTAAGTTTCTGTAATCTCTCTCCTGTACAGTAGAACTATCTTCCATTACATATTAAGTCTTCAAATGTCTTCCTTTTGGGTGATGTTTGTATCACATTACCAGGGTCTTCTTGCTTTCATTTCACCTTCTTACCACGGACCAGTAAGGGTTCTTCTCAAGCATTGTGTTTTGGCCAGACATGGAAGCAGCTTCGACAATTCTTTCACCTGAAAATTCAAGAAGCAGTATCAGTTAACAATACCATCAAAGAGACAATAGGCAAACATTTAGACAAATACAAAACGTATTAATAAAAGAGTATCTCCAAATAAGTAACAAGGAAGACTTTTCTACCTCACTGTTCTGGGTTTTCATAATTTCAGCCTGCAACACAGGAAACCTCAGTTAAAGAACTGAGCCAGCTAGCTAGACTCTAATATGCAGAAGCAATAAGAAGGCAATAAATGGTTGTTTAACAAACCTGTTTTTTCTGCAAATCTTGATTCAGTTGCTTGAGACTTTCAATCTCGGCTTCCAGTTCCAAGGTATAAGCCTGAGGTTAACCGGAATATCAAAATCAATATGAAAGTTCTTGAAAAGAAAACGGTAATGCCAGTTTGGTTTATATAAAAACTTTACCTGCTTTCGAGCCCTTGATCTAGCGGCTGATTCACGATTCTTGATCATTCTCTTTTGCCTTCTCTCAACAACCTTCTCCAGGCCTGTATTGCTTCTTCTTCCTCGACCAAACACATAAGGAACTGGTGATGACCAAGTATTATTTTCTGCACTGCTTGTCCCGGGAGAAGTAGCTGCAACAGTAACCCCTGCTCCTCCCATATTACTGTTAACCGGACCATCTAGACCAGCGTCAAACAAACCTCTGTTGACCAAGTTTACAGGCGCAAATGCTACATTCGCTTGTTTTGGAAAAATAGTTGGAGGCAATCTCTGATATGGGTGCTGCTGCTGCTGATGTGGTTTCTGCTGTTGTTGCATTTTTCCACCCACTTTGAGGGCTGAACCAGGTGCTTGATTATAGATCATAGAATCATTGTTGCCGTTGAAAGGTATGCTGTTTTGATTCGGCTGACCAAATCCAAACCCCAAACCAGCAGCACCATTGTTAGCATAAAACCCACTACTGTTATCGTTCTGTTGAGTAGAGTTAGTATCTTCTTTCACAACGCCAGCACGGAGCAAGAAATCCTCTAGAGTCATTTCCCCTAAAGTCTGTTGCCTCTCAGGCGGCACATCAGTCCTACTATTCCCATTACTACCATCTTTCGAATTCAAGTGTTTCCAGACCTCATCTACAGTCTTCTGACTAAGCGTTCTAGGCAAAGTCAACGAGCCTTGTCTCTGTAGAACATTCCCCCCTGGAACGAAACCACTAGGTCCCGAGGCTGCAACTGAAGATGGGGTAGTAGTCATAAAGGCTTGAGCTTCTTCAGCAGTCCATATGTTCTTCAGTAGCTCATCCATATTCATTGACCCAAAATCTTTCCCTGGCTCACCTAAGGTGCTCTGAAGCTCATCAAACGTTAAGGAATATAACGAAGACTGCCTCGCCAATGGCTTTGACTGGTAAGTACTACACCCATTCCCACCAGAAGAATCAACTCCTAAGTTGTCGAAATCTATATGAGTACCCATGCTTCTTTTTCTGTTTCACAAAGAATCACTTCTTCAGTCCAAAAAAACAACCTTTTCTAGCTTTACCTAAAAGAGAGAGAGTAAGACCAGACAGTTAAGATAAAACTGAAAACAGGTATAAGAGTAAAACAACCCTCTCTGCGTCACAATCATAAGAGCAAGTAAACACCAAAAAAGAGAGAAACTTTCATATAAAATGTGTAGACTTTAGACACTTTTAGCCAGGAGCAATAAACAGATCACAAAAATTCGATCCAGAGAGTAAAAACTGGATCCTTGGTTTCAAAGAAATCCAAAACAAAAACAAGACTGAACCAAAATCCATAGTTTTGACCATTTCTTTAAAGAACCCAAAAGGTAGATCAAGAACATGACGGATCTATTCAAGATTCCTGAGTAACACAACAAATCTTATCATAACCCTCAAAATAAAAATAAAAAAATTGTTGGAGAAGAAGAAGACTCATAACTCTAGTTAGTTCCACTACTTCTTCATTACTACTACCCGATTTAGAACACACACATACACACAAAAACAGATCAGATAATATGAATCGGACCAATAAAAAAAGGTAACTATACAAAGATGATGATGATAAGATAAAGACAGATTCCAATTAAATGAAAAAAAAAAAAAGGGATTAAAAGGGAAGCTTCACCTAATGTTTATTGGCGATTGCTGAAAACGGAGATTTGCTGAGGGGGGAGGGAGACGACAAGTGTGCTTGTAGTAACCTCGACACGAACTGCCATTTTAAGGGGGTGAGTTTAGCTTTTTCCTCTTAAGGGTTTTTTTTAATACTTTAATATATTTTTAGATATTTTGTGTTCCTTTTTATATTGGTAGTGGTACTACTACAGTACTACTACAGCTAGTAAACAAAATAAATATCTCGTTTTAATTATTATTAAAGTTTGTTTTTAAAAAAAATAGTCACTTAATTGAGCTGACATCCACGTTCGTGTCTATCCAATAAGAAGCTGTAACGTGTGAGAGAACTTTAGTCGCTGATGGGTGTTCTTGCCTTCTTCACACAATGGAGAGAATTAGTTTAGTAGAGAGATCCACAAGAATCTTTTGAGATGTTGCTACATAAGTCTAGGGTTGGTTATTACCTGAATTAACCGAATTGAAGTTTAGATAGGTTCCTTATAAACTATTAATAGTAGTATATTTTCTCTATAAAATTACGTCCTGTCAAACAAAAATTTATAGAATTATGCTATTGTTACTCCTGTTGAACGTTCTTGAACAGAAAAAAAATAGGGATTATTATTATACACAGAAATGCTGTTGAAAAAAGGCTGAAGTCTGGCAAGTGATTCTTTTGGGTCCACATACATAGTTATATATATCTAAGCAAGCAACCCAAAAGAAGACGACGGTTGCGTCGAGTTTAATACAATTCACTTCCAAATATGGAAAATTTGCCCTCTCCCTCATTTGGTAATTGGTGACTTTGGTGTCTCTGATTTGATTTCTTCTATATACATCTTTTATAATTTGATAACTTATTTAAAAGAATTAGTCTACTTTTGTGTCACGTTGGCCTGGCCAGCGTATAGAATGAGCATCAAACCATGATAGACTCCACCATTCCACCTTCCCTTTTATATATGATCATTCCTATTATAATGTTAAGCTTTATTGGAACATTTGCAAAAAAAACCTTTTTATCTATACTATTTGCAATAATACCCTATTTTGTTGTCCATTTTCTATGTATAAAATGATTAAATTCTAAATCTTAAATTCCAAATACTAAATCTTACCACTTCAAAACTATCATATTTTTAATCTAAAGTAGCATTTAAATAAATTTTATATCATACATTTCACAAAACTTCCGAAATAACATTAACTGACACAATTACAATATTTTTAATTAATTTTTGGATTTTTTTTTTAATGTTTGTGTTGCCTATTTTTCATTTAGGGCATAGTTTTTAGGAGTAGAGTTTAGTGTTTAGAATTTAATTTTGAAACATGATGTTATTTTTAGAATTTTATAGATGTTGTGCCAAATTTGAAAATAAAACTAATTTTTGTGCTATTTGTGAGAATTGTTTTTTCTAATATAACTTGTGCTTTCTTTCTTGTAGAACAAACACACTAAAACTTTATTGGGATGGCATATACATCACACATCCTAAATCAAGTAAGGACCCATCAAGTAAAGACTATGGGTTTCCACCAAGCTACTACTACATCCATTCCATTAGGAATTGATGATCTTTTAATGATACCTTCTAGGGATTGGCTTGTCCAAGATGTTGAACAACAAAATTAGATTTTGGGAAAATACCATCATTATGGGAATGTACATACGGTAGAAAAATTACGCCAATCTATTGAAATATGGTATGGTACAAGTGAATATTTGTGACAAGAAATGAATCATAATGTCAGAAAAATCATCTGCCTGTTGTCCCCTGCTAGGAACTTCGAAAAGGTACATTGGCTGACAAAAAATACGATATTTTACTAATATATCGATAGGTTGAAATTAAAAAAAAAACAAAATTTGTTATTTAAAAAACGAGTTAAGACAATCTAAACCATATCTTATTTGCTGTAAAAAAATCATATCTTACAATTTTAATTTTGAAAACAATATTTATAAAGAGACAATAATAATCTGACAATACAAAATTAATTTGTGTTTGTAAGTATATTTGAAATTATTTGAATACGATATTTTACTAATTTATCGATAGGTTGTAATTTTTTTGAAAAAAAATTGTTAAATAAAAAAACAAGTTAAGACAATCTAAACCATATCTTACATGCTGTCAAAAAAAAATCATATCTTACAATTTTAGTTTCGAAAACAACATTTATAAAGAGACAATAATAAAATGAATATGACAATACAAAATTAATTTGTGTTTGTAAGTATATTTGAAATTATTTTAATGTATTCACTTGTGAAAATAATAATATATATGAACTCAAGATACGGACTAGTGATCTTCATCATCATTCATACCTAATGAAGTTAATTAAAGATGATGTATAGTAGATTTTGGAACCCATAATGCTTGTAAAACTAGTAATAGTGTCTACAATTATTTATGATTATTTTAAGTTGTGCCGACAGAAAAAAAAAACATGACACTAGAAAATGTGTAATATAATAGAATAATTAGAGAAGAAAATAAGAATTTTAAATATAAAATACAAGAATCAGTAAAATCAAATATTTCACAATTTATCAAATTTATATAATTATTAATTTATAATATTATTATGACCATATATTTACGTAGAAATGTTTTTAGAAAACATTATTTTTATTATCTCAATGAATTATGTTAAATTTACATTGGCTTAAATGAAAAAAAATTAGAGTTTTAGAATGTTTACAAAAAAAGTTGGCTGGTAATTTGTTTCTCTTCTAGGATTCAGAAAAGAACTACAAACATTTTTTTGTAAAAAGGGAGAGAAAATTCTTAAGAACCTTTACTTATTAAATAACAATTTCCAGATTCAAATGAGTTTTTACCATAGTAAGAGTGTAAAAACTTTTTTCTGAAAAAGGCATATAATCTTATGAAAATTAACTAAATGCCATATAAAATTTTCACCAAAATATTAAAAAAGTTCTTTAAAAAATAATATCATTTTTCATCAGTATGTGAAAATACTTGGGCTTAGAGTGGTTTAAAAGTTTTTTTTTTTTTTTTTTTTTTACCTCAAAAGCACCATAATTTTATTACTCAGGTTCGAATAGGTTGGTTTCTAATGCCAAAATTGATGGTGGAACATAATTGATTGAGTGGTTTAAAAGCTTTTACACCATCAATTTTGGTGTTTGATTCACCAAAAAAGTATTTTCATATAAATTCGTGGTGCAAGACTAATCGGAAGATGAAGAGTAATGCATGCAGTACTCTCGAAAGTTGAGAATAAGACTTAGCTTCATTGCCTCGTTATGACACGCATATTAGAATCATCAGTGAAAATTGCACATTGTGAAACTTGTGGAGAGTCATCTTTTTTCCTCCTACCATGTAATCCCTTGGAGTAAGGTGGTCTGATACTTGTTTAGTTGAAATCTATACTTTGATTTCCATAAAGCAGCTTCTAGGTCTTCCACATTTTAAACCCTCACTAAGGGGCGGAAGTAACATGAAGGATTACATAAACCACTTTAGCTACTAGCTAGGCCAATCAAAACTTCAAAACTATACGTGGCAAATTAAGGCTCTGTCGATGACCCATAGAACTAGTGCATTGACTTTGAAGCTAAGCTCTGAATAATCAAAAAGATTATTCACATCACATTTCTCATCTTCTAACAAAAATTAAATCAAAAGTCGTATGATACAATGAAATAAAATCAAAACAAACAACATTAAACCCAAAACACAACATACCAAATCAATCAATTTAACGACAGAACCTTCATACACATTCATTAAATCCTCTCCCAAAAGGCAAAAACTTTTCTCATCTTCTCCTCCCCCCTTTTGATTCTTTCTCTCGTTTCGTTTAATGGGTGTTTTCTCGAATCTTCGAGGACCCAGAATTGGAGCTGAATCAGGAGGAGCCAATGCCAATGGCTCTCCTTCATCATCATCATCTTCTTCTTCTTCACCATCTACATCAATCAAGCGAAAGTTGTCTAATTTGCTACCAATCTGCGTTGCTCTGGTAGTTATAGCTGAGATCGGGTTCCTGGGTCGGCTCGATAAAGTCGCTTTGGTCGATACGTTGACCGACTTCTTCACCCAGTCTCCTTCATCACTCTCGCAGTCTCCTCCGGCTAGATCCGATCGGAAGAAGATCGGATTGTTCACGGACCACTGCGAGGAGTGGTTGACGAGAGAAGATTCAGTTTCTTATTCTCGAGATTTCACTAAAGATCCGATTTTTGTCTCTGGTGGAGCAAAGGTACTGCTCTGTAAGATGGATCATGATAAGTTTCTATATCTTATGAATAGATTCAGTTACATGTTTTATATGTTTTACTCTCTTACACGACTGAAAGTTTAAGTTTTTGATTTATACTTGTTCTGAATTGGGTTATTGAATTCGTTTCTGTCGCAATTGATAGGACTTTCAATCGTGTTCTGTGGATTGTACATTTGGAGATAGTTCAGGTAAGACACCGGATGCTGCGTTTGGATTAGGTCAGCAACCTGGAACTCTTAGTATAATCCGTTCTATGGAATCAGCACAGTACTATCCAGAAAATGATCTCGCTCAGGCACGACGGTGGGTAAGCACAATCTCAACAGTGCTTTAACGTGTTTCATTATTACAATTTTTGCTTTGGTAGGAGGATGTGTATATAACTGTGGCTGTTTTGCTTTTCATCAGGAGAGGTTATGATATTGTGATGACCACTAGTCTATCATCAGATGTTCCTGTTGGGTATTTTTCATGGGCGGAGTATGATATTATGGCTCCAGTACAACCAAAGACTCAGAAAGCCATCGCAGCTGCTTTTATTTCCAATTGTGGTGCTCGGAATTTTCGTCTACAAGCACTTGAAGGCCTGATGAAGACTAACATCAAGATTGATTCTTATGGTGGTTGTCATCGGAACCGCGATGGAAAAGGTAACGTAGACATTGAAGTAAATTGTTCAAGTTAGAGATTTGGATTAAAAATGAGCTGTCAGTTTGATTGTTTTTAAGTTTCATATAGTTGACAAGGTTGAAGCTCTTAAGCGATACAAATTCAGTTTGGCTTTTGAGAACACTAACGAGGAGGATTATGTCACTGAGAAATTCTTCCAATCCCTAGTTGCTGGTATGTTTTAGTCTGTCTCTGTTAGCATAATTTACAAGTTCTTTGTTGGTTATGTCATTAGACAAACAAGTATTTGTTTCCATAAACAAGTTTTTCAATATTTCCTCTTCCATAACCAAGTTTTTCAATATTTCGTCTCAGGATCCGTCCCGGTGGTAGTTGGTCCTCCAAATATAGAAGAATTTGCACCTGCTTCAGACTCATTCCTTCACATTAAGAGTATGGAAGATGTGGAGCCAGTTGCAAAGAGAATGAAGTATCTCGCAGCTAATCCTGCTGCTTATAATCAGACACTAAGGTTCAGTTTTTTTCTATAAATGATTGTAAATATATGTAATAACTTCTTTTTGAAAGCTTCTTCGTGCTTCTGTTTTAATTTAGATGGAAGTACGAGGGTCCTTCAGATTCTTTCAAGGCACTTGTTGATATGGCTGCTGTGCACTCTTCTTGCCGTCTCTGCATTTTCCTGGCCACGAGGACCCGAGAACAAGAAGAGAAGAGCCCGAATTTCAAGAAACGGCCATGCAAATGCAGCAGGGGAGGATCAGACACAGTTTATCATGTTTTTGTTAGAGAAAGAGGCCGGTTTGAAATGGAATCCATCTTTTTAAGGTTAGAAAAGCTTACCTATTTCACCACTTAAGCAGAACACAGGGTAGGATTAACGGGAATATTTTCGGGGAACCTTTTTTTGTCCAATCCAGGGGTAAAAATCTGACTCAGGAAGCTCTAGAATCCGCGGTTGGCACCAAATTCAAGTCTCTTAAATATGAGCCGGTTTGGAAGAAGGAAAGGCCTGTAAGCTTAAGAGGAGACAGTGAGCTTAGAGTACACAAGATTTATCCACTTGGCCTAACGCAACGACAAGCTTTGTACAACTTCAAATTCGAGGGAAATTCGAGTCTAAGTACTCACATTGAAAACAATCCTTGTGCTAAATTTGAGGTTGTCTTTGTCTAGTTTCATTCCTATGGATATGTTTCAGCCTTTTTAGGTATCAATATCATCATCTCAGCTGTGAAGACATGTCCATGTGCTGGAATCTCAAAGTGCAAGATTAGATGAACTGAAACTAAAGGTTAATTTAGTTATGACATTGGTGAATGCATTTTGTTAGGGAGGAGGTCAGAGGGTCTATGTATATTGTTCCGACATTGCAGATGAGTTTGTTCTTCATTTCTATGGGTGCAAAGAAATGTTTGGGATATAGAGGAATTTGATAGTTTTGAGTCTTTTGAATATGTCTTAGGTACCTATCACTGTTAAATGCGTAATCACAGTTTTCTTCCTATCAGTGTTGAATAATTAGACTCAAAAGAAATAATTAAGTATTTGTTTATTTCTCTTATACTTTCTAAAAGTTATATGAGCCATGAGCAAAATATATACATACATAGACATGAATGCCAACATATATGATTGATTATTAAATCGAAACTAATACTATTTTTTTTGTTCTCAATATTGTTTTGACGTACGTAGTTAACTTTTAAAATATATAAAACAAAAATATATTATATTGGTTATTTAATAATTAAATCATCAAAGTGATAAACACAAGCAACCGAATATAATCTAGAACGACCAATCAAATTTGGAGTCGTTTCAGAGAGTTAGATTTACATTTTTTTAGAATCTTTAAAACGACCAATCAAATTCTTTTGATTTATTAAAAAGTCAACAAAGTTAGTTATATTTGTTATATTTTTGGCGCATGATTTATATACTGTATATCAATGAAAAAAAATTCGGTTTATGAGAAACACAAACCCTCTTCGTCTAGAATTTTTCAAGTTATGAGTGGAAACAATAACATTCCAAGCATCATAGATTATGTATGAATGATTCGATTTTTTGGTTTCTCCTCAAATTCTTAAATATTATTTGACACTGATCTCTCTTAAATTCTCTATTTCAGGTGCACGAAAAAATCGAACGGTGTATTCAAAAGTACATGAGTTTGGAACAAACCATGACTTATCTCTATGTTCATCACCAGATTCGTCAAAATATCACTATAGCAAGTAAGTTATATCAAAAAGAACACAATTGGATTTCAAAATCGGAAACAAAATAACTCAAAAGTTTTTTTTTTTTTTTTTTCAGTTTCGAAACATCTTGAAATAGAGAGTCCAAATTTTTTCAAAGTATACCACAAACGATGTGAATTGGGTCGTCATATAGTTAAATTAAATGATTTACTTTCTCAGCAAAAATATCTGATGAAAAAGTTAACTGATCCTACTACTACTAGTGCTACTGCTACTGAACCACCAGGTACCTGATTAGAGATCAATCCTTTTGTTTATCGTTTTAAGACTGTTTTGTATCTTATGAAGAAGATATTATTGGTTTTCAAATTATGTATTTTGTAGTAACAAAGTTGCATAAACCTAATGATCATCATGATCATGATCAAGATGATCAGATTAATGATGATTGTTTTGAGTTTAATGATTTTGATATTGGAGATGATTCATTCTCTTCTCTCGATCCGTTTGCTACAACTGGTACGTCATTAAATATCTTTCGTAGTAACAACTTGTTAGAACTTAATGATGATCACCATCATGATAAGAAGATCATTAGACATTATTATGTTGTCTAACTAATGATGAATGCTTAAATTTATACAGATGATTCAATTTCTTCTCTCATCAACGATCCGTCACCGTTTGCCGCAACAACACACTCAGATCCTTTTACATCGTTTGCTGCAACACCGCAATCAGATCCTCCTACAACAACTGGTCTACTATATGATATTGATTGTGATGATTCGATCTTTGAAAAGATTGCTAAAGATTTAGAAGAGCAACAAAAGAGAATGCAACTAAAAGTCCAGAAGAAACAACGACCACAACAACACCGTTAAATGGATCAACACCGAATAAAATAACATATCTGCAAGAAGCTTCGAACAATCTAGATTCTGGTAAACTAAGTTAAAAAAATCTCTCCTACACACACTATAAAATCTGGTTTCTTTCATCTCTTATCTTTGTTTATTTTAATACATTGTGTGTGTCTCTAAATAGGTGAAGGATCCACTAAGAAGAACAATAATGGCTCAGAAAAGAACATCATCAACATCAGAGAGTGAAGAGACCATATTCATTATCTTCTCTCTCTATATAATGTTTATTTTTTTTTGTTGCTGTTGTAAATGTAGTATATATATGAAGCTTTGAATACAGTTTCAAATATATTTTCTGGAGTTTATGCAGCAAAGCAGTAAGCAATTCCATGTTTTAAGATAATTTCTTGATTGTTTCAAAGATTTTTGTTCAACAAAAAAAAAAAAAAAAAAAAAAAATTGTTTCAAAGATTTACATTTGTTGAAATCAAGTGTAATATACTAATGTGACAAAGTCCCACATCAGAAGAAACAAACTTTTATTTTTTATATAAATAAGTTAAGCTACTATGTTCGTACGTTGAGCTTAGTAACGTTTGCTTGTGATCCGAGTGGAGACAATAAATGTGACGGAACATTGGGTCGTTCTCATTGAGCCGGGTTCGGGTTTGGCTTTCTACTAGCCTGCCCATTCCAAGTCGGGAGTTGCGATTTCGGTCCCGAGCGAAGGTTTGGGTTTGATCTCTCATAGTCCACTATGACTCAATAAGCCGACTCCAACTCGAAAATCACTTTTTTTTTGCAACTAAATCACATACATACAAAAAGAACTTTCATTTATTGTGTAAGAATCAAGCTAAGTTGTATATAACCAAACCATATATATTCAGTGGTGAAGAACGAAATGACGATTATTTTATTATCTTTGAATCTCTAGTGTACATATATATTCACTGATGAAGAATTTGAATGAAGGTAACAACATCTTCATTTCCAGTGATGATCTTGTTGCCTTCATCCTTCTCCGACAATCCCCAATCGAAGAAGTAAAGCAAATTACACAATGCCAACTCAACAAGCATGATTCCCATTGTCATCCCTGGACATATTCTCCTACCAGATCCAAACAGTATAAGATCAAAATTTAGTCCTTTCTAATCTATGGAACTTTCGAGAAACCTGTCATGGTTAAACTCATCTGGGTACTCCTAGAGTTTTGGATCACGAGCAATCTCATAGGCATTGATAATGATCTGTGTTCTCGCAAGAATATCGTAGCTGATACTAGGCTTTTTGTATGTCTATCCTAGCAAGTTCAATTAACCTTATGTAGTTGTAGTACTTAAGGTGTCAATCCAATTGGGATGATGCTAGTCACTCAGGATGCAATCAAGATTTCACAAGTCAAGCCAATTCAAAGAGAGTGTTTTTATCTAACAATCCTAGAATGATCATACTGCAAAACGGAAATGTGTTCTAGTACTAGAAACGAGAATGTATGACAAGAAGCGAAAATGAATGAAAACAAAAACGAGTCAAAGCATGAACTAAACAACAAGAATCAAAACAGTCTCAGGAATGTAATCAAAAATCAGAAAGAAAGAAGTCCTAAGGATGGGAGTAATTGATGTCGGTGGAGTATCCTAGTCTATAGAGTGTTTAACATGCCACAAGCAAACCATCCTTAAACAATGAACATCACTTCTTAGCTAATCCAATCTCTTGACAGAAGCTACTCAAACTCAACCACTTACAAATCTAGCTCTCGCTAGAGAAACATGATCAAGTGTGGCATGACAAACAAGTTCATTCACGTCAAAAAACATCCTAGACAACTAATCTCTTAGACTAGGAACGTAAGTCTTTGGCACTAGTTGGTCAGACATTTCATCGAACACCTTTTGGGTGCGGAAATGTCTAAGACCTAGTTCCAATTGATCAGAGAGAAACTAGTATTTCTAACTCTAGTCCAGAAGGGATCATACAAATCAAAGCTTAAACACTCTACATCCTAAGATCCTCCACCTAATCTATCCCATCCTCAAGAACTACCACACTACTCAGATCCGGAAATCATCATCAAGGATGCAAACCCAAAAAACATTGAAACAAGCATTCTTAGATAGATTAAAA
>NC_025698.1:25994623-26001540 GCF_000633955.1 Camelina sativa | reverse complement strand
TTTAACATGCCACAAGCAAACTATCCCTAAACAATGAACATCACGACTTAGCTAATTCAATCTCTTGACAGAAGCTACTCAGACTCAACCACTTCCAAACCTAGCTCTCGCTAGAGAAACATGATCAAGTGTGGCATGACAAACAAGTTCATTCACGTCAACAAACATCCTAGACAACTAATCTCTTAGACTAGGAACGTAAGTCTTTGGCACTAGTTGGTCAGACATTTCATCGAACACCTTTTGGGTGCGGAAATGTCTAAGACCTAGTTCCAATTGATCAGAGAGAAACTAGTATTTCTAACTCTAGACCAGAAGGGATCATACAAATCAAAGCTTAAACACTCTACATCCTAAGATCCTCCACCTAATCTATCCCATCCTCAAGAACTACCACACTACTCAGATCCGGAAATCATCATCAAGGATGCAAACCCAGAAAACATTGAAACAAGCATTCTTAGATAGATTAAAAAGAGAAGAACAACTTTGTAGAAGAAATCAAATGAAAATACTGAATAAACTCAAAGGTGTCGGATTACAAGTCTTAGAACGTTTTTTGTGGCCAGGTAAATCTTAAGGAAAAGAAACAATACGAGAATAATAGATAAGATGTCCCGGGACAAAGACTTAACAAAATGTATTTATAGTAAAAAATGTGTGAATCCCTAAAACTTAAAACGACAAGATAGAACGTCGGTTCGGGAATCTCCTGAAGCGTGTAAGATGGAGCACCTTCCTGACATGCGCGATTTGGTCGGTGTGCAACCAGTGGCTCGATTGGCGATTCGAGAATGGCTCGAGTGATGTGTTCCCGACAGGTGACTTGAGAATGGCTCGGGTGATGCGTTCCCGACTAGTGACCTGAGAATGGCTCGGGTGATGCGTTCCCGACTGGTGACCTGAGAATGGCTCGGGTGATGCGTTCTGGACTGCGTGGCTCGAATGCTCGGGTGAGAGTGGCTCGATTGCTTGGCTCGAAGGGTGACTCGATCGTCCGACGTCTCCTAGACACATGAAATACTCCAAAATGCACAATGTATGCAAGGATGATGCAAAAACTTCCTAATCATACAAAGTGTATAAAAGAGACTAGAAAATGATGCAAAACAATGAGTTATCCTAACTAAATGCATTATAAATATATGCTAAGGAGAGACAAAATATAGACATATCAACTCCCCCAAACTTAGTCTTTGCTTGCCCTCAAGCAAACGATCAAGAACAAAGTATGGAAAAGAGCTGTGAAGATAGGGTCTCAGAACCTAAAACATGCTGAATAGAGTAGTTAGAACCAAGGTCCTTGTTTTTAGTTCTATGATGCAAGGTGAAAAAACTTTATTTAAAAACTTTGTTGAAACGATGCTGACCTTTAATCTACACATGCAATCCTATCAATCATTTCCTTTAACATTCATTAACAGAGAACCGTGAATCAAGCTAAGTGATATGTTACGGTTTTGACTCACTTTGACCCCGTTTATTTGATAGTTTTGTAGTTGTTTGAGTCCTTTTCAGGTTATAATAAGAGGCTAGGAAGCTAAAAACAAGGATTGGAACAGCAGGAGCAATCGGAGCAGAAAGGAGTTGAATTGGAGCAGAAAGCTGATTTTAGACCCAGGAGCACATGCTCCCGATTTCCGAGCACATGCTCCCAACTCTACAGTTTCATGACGACACGTGGCAAGCATCTAGGCGCCGATTCCCTGCCTAATTCCCCTTATTTTAGGCGATCCTTTGTGAGAGAAAGAGGGCTGAGATCGCTTTTTAATAGGGAGATTTGAATTTGGAATCTTTCCTTATTTTTCTCTACTTGTATGCTATTTAACCTAGGGTTTTTAGGAGAGAGGGATATACCTTTTTCTTTTGTTTTTGAGCGACGTTTTTGTGAGAGGGAGAAGAGCGGCTACCTTGTGAAGCATTCTCTGAACCCTTTTTATTTTTATGTCATTGAATTTCTCATCTTTTGCTATGATTCATTTCTCTATGTCTGAGTAGTTTTCTTTGCTAGATTAGGGGTTTCAAAAGGGGTTTCATGGGTTAGCAACAGAACACAAATAGGGCTTTATATAATCGATTGTCTTCACTATTGTTAGACTTAATGCTTAGGTTGATTTGATCACCCAATCTATGATTCTAGGTTTATCTATTCATCAAAAGTGTAATAGGTTGCTAGAAAAGACATTAGTGGGCAAATTATCCTAGACCTGCGAAAGTTGATGTGTAGGTGATTTGTGAACTTATCATTCCTGTTCTTTAATGCTTGTCTGCGATTCTGGGCTCAAACGACAGTTTAGGGTTTATGGACCGCCGAGCATGTGCTCCGGATGTCTGAGCACGTGCTCCGCGTTTCCGCACAGAATCGATCAGATAGAGTTATTGATACCACGACAGTGGATCAGTTTATATTTATGTTTGAGTTCTAGACTGGTACTTAATCTATGCCCTGAATAGTTGTTTAGTTGCTATCTCTGAAATTCTCGAGAATTACCCCTGATCTAGTGTTTTGCTTATTGCCTTTTTATACCGTTTTAATCGCGTTACTGTTACCAAACAAACCCAACTTTGAATTGTCTTAGCTTGAAATTGAACCAATAGAACCATAGAGTAAAACTTGGTCTTCGTGGGATTCGACCCCTAAGTACTACTTCTTTGCTGTGCACTTGCAGTAGGAAAATAGGGTTTAAAACTCTGTGTATCAAGTTTTTGGCGCCGTTGCCGGGGACCAAATTTTTACCTTTGGTTTTCGGCGAAATTACTAGACTAAGACCTTACTGATTTGTCTTTCTGCTTCTTCTTTGCGTGTGTTTCAGGTGCATGTCAAGAAGATCTACAAGAAGAAACAACACCGAAGAACTAGTTGCTTTGTCAGCCGCAGAGCTCTCTTTGGCAGAAAGAACAAACCGCAAGAACAGAAAGTTTCAATCCGTCAACATGGGTGACAACAGAAACAATGAGGATATGGCTGCCGAGTTGCAGCAACTTCGACAACAGTTGGGGCAGTTGCTCCGTGCTCAACACGAAAGAGCCGCGCCGCCACAACCGTCCATTGGGGACAAGGACAACCCGCATGTGTTCTACACCAACCGAGCGGCGATTGTTCCTCCCACCATCCCGAGACAAGATTTTGAGATCAAGCCACAGATGATCTCTCTAGTGAAGCAGCACCTATTTCACGGTCTCCCAGCTGAGATTCCGATGGACCACATCGAGAATTTTGAGGAGATATGTAGCACCACTGGTTCAAATGGGATACCGCCAGACTTTCTGAAGTGCAAGCTCTTTCCCTTCTCTCTTGCGGATAGAGCTTCACGTTGGCTGAAGTCATTGCCACCTGGGTCTCTGACATCATGGGAACAGTGTAGATCTGCGTTTCTGGACCATTTCTACACCAAGGCTAAGACCGCTGCCCTGAGGAACAAGATTTCATCGTTCCAACAGCACACTGGAGAAGCCTTCTGCGAGGCTTGGGAGAGGTACAAAGAGTACCGTAGAGAGTGTCCGCACCATGGATTCAGTGATGAACAGATTCTGGGCATTTTCTATGATGGAGTTAACTGGGACTACAGAAACGCTCTCAACTCGGCCAGCAATGGGGATTTTATGACAAAGTCTAAGGAAGGAGCATATCAGTTGATTGAGAACCTAGCTGCAAGCTCCAGCAACAAGGCTCCTGAGTATGACAGGTCCGTGAAGGTCAACAGTGTCGATACGCAAAAGATTGACGAGTTGACAGCCAAGGTGAACCTTCTTCTGAAGGGGAGCCAGAAAACTGTCCATTTTGTCGATGAGACCGGAGACATGCCGCTAGCTCAGGAGATTTGTGATGGAGAGGATGAAACGATGGAGGTTAATTATGTGAGTGGGCAAGGTTTTGTGCAGAACAGGGGTTTCAACCCGAACTACAGAAGCCATCCGAATTTGTCCTATAGAAGCACCAACGTGGAGAATCCTCAGGATCAGGTGTATCCGCAGCAAGGAGCTCAGAATCAGATGGGTTATCAGAAAACCTTCTCAAACAACTTCCAAGGTAAACAGTTTGTGCCCACTCAAAACTGTTTTCAAGGGGGGAACCACCATGCATATACAAGCTCTCAGCAAGCACCGCCTTTCACCAACCAGCAGTTGGGATCTTCACCTGCTAGCAGCTCTCAAGATGAGCTGAAAAACATGATGCAACAACTCTTGGTGAATCAACAAAGAGCTTCAATGGAAATCAACGTTAAGGTCGATACCATGTACAATGACCTTAATGGGAAGTATGAGGCAGTAATGTCACATGTGAAGAAGCTTGATGTTCAGGTTGCAAAAACTGCTGAAGCCGTGGAAAGAACTCCTGGGACTCTGCCCGGAAAAGGGGAAGCAAACCCGCGGAACGAGTATGTCAATGCGATTGAGCTAAGGGGAGGAAAGAAGTTACCCCCTAGAGAAGCACCATCCGCTAGTCTTGACAAGGGCAAGGATATTGCTGAAGAATACCTTCCTCAACATGCTTCTGAGACTCCACCGTTGAGTCAAAAAGAAGCTGAAGCATCCGGCGAGCATGTGCTCCCACCCAACGAGCACGTGCTCCCGACTCCCGATCAGACCGGTCCTACTGAGGTACCTCCTGCACGCGTGTACACCCCTAGGGTTCCTTACCCTGTTCCTCCTAAGAAATCTCGCAAGGATTTGGAGGATGCAAAGTGCAAGGAGATGTTGAGAGAATTGACGGTAAAACTACCCCTAGCTGATGCTGTTCAGATGATACCTGCTTTGAAGAGATATGTGAAAGGGTTAGTTTCTGGGAGAGTGTCAGAGGAAGAGAACGTGATGATGGTTTCAAGAGAGTGCAGTGCTGTGCTGCAAAACAAAGTGCTAAAGAAGAGAGATGATCCAGGGCGATTTGTCTTATCCGTGAGAATCGGTAAAACGATTTTTGCAAACTCCCTCTGTGATCTAGGTTCCAGTGTGAACCTTATGCCATATTCAGTGGCTAAAAGGCTGGGATACACGAAGTTCAAGTCTACACGGATTTCGTTAGTATTCGCGGATAGATCCACCAAGCGCCCCATAGGAGTGTTGGAGGATTTACATGTCCAGATAGGGGACACGCTTATACCAGCAGACTTTGTGGTTCTGGAACTTGAAGAAGAACCACGTGACCCCCTGATCTTAGGTAGATCATTCTTATGCACAGCTGGTGCGATTATAGATGTGCAAGGGGGAGCGATCGATCTCCAGCTGGGGGATATGATCGCAAGGTTTGAGATGAATAAGCTGCTCAAGAAACCTATGATAGATGGTCAGACTTTTGTGGTTGATGATGGTTCAGAGGTTGCACATGAGGTTACCGATGAAGTTCTCACTCTCGACCCGTTGGAGGTTGCCTTGACAAAGGCAGAGGGTAAGTATGGATTCTTGAATGAGGAAGCCGACGGTTTTACACGCATTTTGGATGCAGGTACACGGTTCCAGCAACTGGTAGCTTACGCCAGCCTAGACGATGAGAACCAATCAGGGGAGGAATCCGCCGAGGGAGCACCTGCTCCGGATTCCGGAGCACATGCTCCGGTAAAGTCAGCGGACGGTCCTTGGAGCGAGTTAAGAGCTCCAAAGGTAGAGCTAAAACCACTTCCAGCCGGGCTAAGGTACGCGTTCCTAGGTCCTAACTCTACATACCCCGTGATAGTGAACTCTGAACTAAACAATGTAGAGACCGCTTTGCTCCTTTGTGAACTTAGGAAGTATAGAAATGCTCTAGGGTATTCACTAGATGACATCCCAGGAATCTCACCAGAACTTTGCATGCATAGGATACATCTAGAAGATGAATCAATGACTTCGGTAGAACATCAGAGGAGGTTGAACCCGAATCTAAAGGATGTTGTTAAGAAAGAGATAATGAAACTTCTAGATGCGGGTGTAATTTATGCTATTTCTGATAGTTCCTGGATTAGTCCAGTTCATGTAGTCCCTAAGAAAGGTGGAATTACAGTGGTTAAGAATGATAAGGATGAGTTGATTCCTACTAGGACAGTTACGGGACATCGCATGTGCATAGACTATAGAAAACTTAATGCTGCGACCCGTAAGGATCATTTTCCTTTGCCGTTTATTGATCAAATGCTTGAGAGATTGGCTAACCATCCTTACTACTGTTTCTTAGATGGCTATTCAGGTTTCTTTCAGATCCCAATCCATCCCGACGATCAAGAGAAGACCACATTCACATGTCCTTACGGCACCTTTGCTTACCGCAGAATGCCGTTTGGCTTGTGCAATGCACCAGCGACCTTCCAACGATGCATGATGTCCATTTTCACTGACCTGATTGAGGATATAATGGAAGTTTTCATGGACGATTTCTCCGTCTATGGGAGCTCCTTTTCCGTTTGTTTGTCTAATTTGTGCAGGGTGTTGCAGCGGTGTGAAGACAAACATCTGGTGCTGAATTGGGAGAAATGCCACTTCATGGTCAGAGATGGGATAGTGCTGGGACACAAGATTTCTGAAAAGGGGATTGAGGTTGACAAAGCCAAGGTTGAGGTGATGATGAGTTTACAACCGCCTAATTCGGTAAAAGGGATCCGCAGTTTCCTTGGCCACGCCGGTTTCTACAGACGGTTCATTAAGGATTTCTCCAAGATAGCAAGACCACTTACCCAGCTGTTGTGTAAGGAAGTGAAGTTTGATTTCGATTCTGCTTGCTTGGAAGCGTTTCACACGATCAAGGGAGCCTTGGTTAGCGCTCCGATTGTACAACCGCCAGATTGGGACCTTCCCTTTGAGGTCATGACTGATGCGAGTGACTATGCCGTGGGAGCAGTTCTGGGACAGAGAAAAGACAAGAAGTTGCACGTGTTATACTATGCCAGCCGCACCTTGGATGAGGCTCAGTGCAAGTACGCTACAACCGAGAAAGAACTTTTAGCGGT
>NC_025698.1:25979942-25992676 GCF_000633955.1 Camelina sativa | reverse complement strand
CATTTGTGAGTTTGACCGTTTTTCCTAGTGACCATTGTTGCAGAACTAAGAGTACAGAGACGAGCTAATACCTCTTCACATTCGGACCCTTCTCCTGGCCAGAAAAGCTTCATCCCATTAAGGTTTCACCGGAAAGACTTAGACTCTACTTTATTGGAACCTAACCGGATTTAAATTCTTCTCGTTTTGGGCATTAGGATAGGGAACGTGTCACATATTCAGGACTTCTTATTCATTTTGCCAATCTTGCTGATTCTGAATAGCTAGCTCATTTTAAGTTAGTACCCACCCCGAGCCTAACCTCCTTTCAAACCACTTGCACTTGTATTTTTGTTTTCTCATTCTGTGCAGCTATGTGCAAAACGGTCGGGGAGAGCAGGACTGACACAATCTCTAACTCGCTCTTGCTGAAGAACCAAAGAGGAAAAAGCCGGACGAACAGAGCACGTGCTCCAACCCAGCAAGCACCTGCTCCGAAATTATATAAATCCGATACCGCGAGTTGTTTTGAGCAGAGAGAGAGCCTAGGATACGGTCCGCATGCTCCTGGGGCAATATCAGAAGAAGATCCCCCATCATCCTTCATATGTCTAAAAAAAAAAAAAAAAAAAAAAAAAAAAAAAAACGTTTAAGGATGATGGAAAGGGACCAGAGCTAGTGTTACACACCCCCGAGCATGCGTTGTACCCTGAGGAGAAAAGAGAGGCTGAGTTTGAGAAGATAAGAAGAGGAGAGTGATTAGAGGTTGTGGACATCAATGAGTCCACTCTCCCTTACCATTTTGTGCGATATCCTGCATCTCTTTCGAAGTAATGGTAACCCCTAAACACTCTATAGCTCCACCATTAAAACAGCCTTTTATCTACCAAGCCTCGATTTCACTAGCTTAATGCCCTTAATGAGAAGCTCACGCCAATTTTAATTGAATGTAAAGAGTCTTTGTCTGGAAAGTGATCTTTTTCTGGGTTTGATTGCCAATTATGGTTCTGGTTTTGGAGATGTTTGCTGGAGAAGTTTTTGGTATAGCTTGTTCTAACACATGTGGTCTGCAGGTCATGGTCTACTCACGGTTTCTGAGATTTTTGCGAGTTCCCACCTTGGCTCTCTTGGCGCTTGGTTTGAGTTTGTTTGAGGACAAACAAAGATCTAAGTCCGGGGGAGTTGATATGTTACGGTTTTGACTCACTTTGACCCCGTTTATTTGATAGTTTTGTAGTTGTTTGAGTCCTTTTCAGGTTATAATAAGAGGCTAGGAAGCTAAAAGCAAGGATTGGAACAGCAGGAGCAATCGGAGCAGAAAGGAGTTGAATTGGAGCAGAAAAGCTGATTTTAGACCCAGGAGCACATGCTCCCGATTTCCGAGCACATGCTCCCAACTCTACGGTTTCATGACGACACGTGGCAAGCATCTAGGCGCCGATTCCCTGCCTAATTCCCCTTATTTTAGGCGATCCTTTGTGAGAGAAAGAGGGCTGAGATCGCTTTTTAATAGGGAGATTTGAATTTGGAATCTTTCCTTATTTTTCTCTACTTGTATGCTATTTAACCTAGGGTTTTTAGGAGAGATAATATACCTTTTCTTTTGTTTTTGAGCGACGTTTTTGTGAGAGGGAGAAGAGCGGCTACCTTGTGAAGCATTCTCTGAACCCTTTTTATTTTTATGTCATTGAATTTCTCATCTTTTGCTATGATTCATTTCTCTATGTCTGAGTAGTTTTCTTTGCTAGATTAGGGGTTTCAAAAGGGGTTTCATGGGTTAGCAACAGAACACAAATAGGGCTTTATATAATCGATTGTCTTCACTATTGTTAGACTTAATGCTTAGGTTGATTTGATCACCCAATCTATGATTCTAGGTTTATCTATTCATCAAAAGTGTAATAGGTTGCTAGAAAAGACATTAGTGGGCAAATTATCCTAGACCTGCGAAAGTTGATGTGTAGGTGATTTGTGAACTTATCATTCCTGTTCTTTAATGCTTGTCTGCGATTCTGGGCTCAAACGACAGTTTAGGGTTTATGGACCGCCGAGCATGTGCTCCGGATGTCTGAGCACGTGCTCCGCGTTTCCGCACAGAATCGATCAGATAGAGTTATTGATACCACGACAGTGGATCAGTTTATATTTATGTTTGAGTTCTAGACTGGTACTTAATCTATGCCCTGAATAGTTGTTTAGTTGCTATCTCTGAAATTCCCGAGAATTACCCCTGATCTAGTGTTTTGCTTATTGCCTTTTTATACCGTTTTAATCGCGTTACTGTTACCAAACAAACCCAACTTTGAATTGTCTTAGCTTGAAATTGAACCAATAGAACCATAGAGTAAAACTTGGTCTTCGTGGGATTCGACCCCTAAGTACTACTTCTTTGCTGTGCACTTGCAGTAGGAAAATAGGGTTTAAAACTCTGTGTATCACTAAGCAACGTCATTGAACTTATTTGGCTAGGGTGAAAGGTCAAAGACGAAGATGGTCTCCTTCTTAAGTGGTTTTATGAATACAGAATAAGGTTCTCTCACGAAAAGGAGTTGCGCTTAAAAGAAGGCTAAAGATTGAAACCAACTGATACATACAAGAGCAGTGCCCTGTCTACCCAAAGGTCTACAATGAAACTCAGCCCTAACATTCTAACCCAGAAGTTGGTCCTATCTCTACCCCTTTTACACTTGGTCTTAGGAGGAGTTCACTTCTTTTCATTCTAGCGGATTAGGATATCTTTATTATCACTATGGTTCCTTTTCTTTTCTTCTAAGGACTCTAGACATTTTAAGCATTTTTACTTTCTTTTTTTTGTCTAATCTTTTATTTCATGCCCAGAACCAATTACTCTTTTTACTTTGCTCAACCCAAATCCTTTACTAGACTTGTAAACTTTGAAAAACATATCCCCCTCATTAAGACTTTCTACCCATTACTTTCTTTACAAATCGATACCCAATACCCAAAATCGAGTTCTCACATAGTCTTACTAGTCTGGATAACGTGAACTAGAACTACACAGGATCCTACTCTTGTCGGTTAGAACCTAACACTTTCTAACAAGCTCAACTCGGAAAAGACTTGACACTCAAGAATACAATTGGCTTCAAAGAATGGCTGGTTAAGGGTGCGGGGAACTGTTCCGAAAATGGGAATCAGCTACTTGGATTGACAAGGGTGGTAAAAATGTGAAAGACAATCCAAGTATGTATATGGTATCCATGAGTTCAACTTCAATGCATAACACGATAATTGCAAGTCAGGATTAGGTTCATATAGATAGGGAATGACGTCAATTCAAAACATGCTTCAATCAAGACTAGAATGCAATTTCGAGAATTCAAAATCTGGTTCAGTCTTACATTTCAAGTTCAATCAACAAGCATCAAAGAACTAATAACAAGGGCCTTGATCCTATCCTATAGAATTCAGCATGCTACCAAGGTTACAATCATCATCAACCCCTATGCTAAACGCAACAACCCTGTATGAATAACACTAGACTCAATCCTAATATGCAAGTGCAAACTACTTGAACACTATGTTTTTGTAGAAATTTTCGATTTGTTTTTAAAATTTTTTTGGTTTTTCTATGCAAATAGATGGATGCAAACTCAAACATGATATGATGCAAAAAATTGACATAAGAATCACAAAACACAACCACAGATACATCATCTCAAACCCTCCCCCAAACTTAATTACACAGAAACAATGCAGGAGGATTTAAGAATCACAACAGAAACAATGCAGGAATGAAATGGTATATACAAGGGAAGGTGGGAGTACCTCAGTAGTAGAAGAAAGAGTCGGAGCTCGCCCAAGGAGTTGGTGTGTGATATTGGCTCTGTCCTTCACCTTGTTCGGGATCCGCAAGAGTGTCCTCAGCTGGTAGGTCGACTTGCTGCTCAACCGCTTGCATGTTCTGATAAGTGTTCAGTTGCTCGTCGCACTGCATGTCGTTGACTCTGGACTACCATGGTCTGAGACTAACACTACCACATCTGTAGGCTGATAATCACCTTGCTGCTTAACTTGCTGCTTAACTTCCTGCATGCCCTAATAATCATCATGATGTTCATCTTGCTGCTCAACCGCAACCTCATGCGCATGTTCATCTTGAGCTGCAGAACGACGCGCAGACCAACGGCTTGAGGAGGCTATGGAACCACGCAAGCCTTGTCTCCTCCTCTTCCTAGATTCATGTGACGAGTGGCGTGAAGGGACGAGTGAAGGCTAACGCTGTCAGGATACATATGAAGATTGGCGAGCTGGAGAATAGACTGGCGAAGGTGTTCGTTGGTGAGTTCGCTCGAGGCTCGCGGAAGCACGACCTTGCGTGGGTCTGGTGTCCTCGAGGACCGACCTAGGGATGGCGGTGGTGGATGTCGAGCAGCTGAACTTGCACATGAAGTTTGTGAAAGTCTTGGTGAATCTGTTAAGCGCCTTGTCTCTTGCCTTCCCCCATCGCTGAAGCTTATTGAGGCGTTCATGACCTGTTCTGACTCCCTTAGCCATTCTCGGTTCTGAGTACTCCTCGAAGTGAAACTGCTATGGGCAGTACTCCTCTGTGTCCTCCTCCATCGGGTCTGCTCCTGCTTCTGCAATCTCTACCTGTTGCACTTCATCCCCAGACTCGTACAGAGTGTCCGTGGGAGGTATGAACTCTACATGTTCACCCCTCAAGATAGTAGTCAACTTGACGCAAGGCAGGAGTAATCTCAAGGGACTGATCTCTGGATGCACAAACTTGTAAAGCAACCGTCCCTGCTTCAAACCCCGCTCCAAAGTGCGCAACTGCCGCAGGTTGTTCACGTCGATCCAGCGTGGTGGGTATGACTCAGATAGTAATGGAACTCCAGCAGCCTCAAGGAACCAAGTCACCACGCCGCCCATACACATCACTCCTGGAGAGTGGTTGATGTTGAGTCTTGAGACCCAAGTCTTGTACGACATCATGTAGTTGAGGAGGTAGAGCGAGACGGAAGTGTTGGACGTGTCACCTTGCAGCTTGGTGCCATCCATTGCCGTGAATGAGAGTCCCTTAAGTGCTAGATCAATCATCTCAAGCTTGTCGTTCGTAATGTATCCGTTAATCTCTTTGGCGTAGAATGCATTGGCCACCGCCTTCTGGAAGTAACGCAACACTGGGCTTCTCAGGTTCGTCGCCTTCGTTTTTGTCGAAGTGAATGTGGGCGTGCTTCCAATCGTCGCCCAGAGTGCTGATATTTTGTTCCTATCGAACTGCGGCGTAGTCCCTGTTCCGCTAGGAAATCCAAATATCTCTTCGACGGTCCTGAAGGTAAGAGCGTAGAACTGGCCGTTAATGCGGAAGGTAATGTAGTCGAGACCTCCTTCAGACATCATTCCTGGCTCATCCGCATAGAAGTGCATCTCCAGAGTAGATAGGAACTGAACTATCTCCTTCCTGTATCCATTCTTGGGGGTGTTTATGAGTCTCTCCAGATGGCACCGCCTAAAAGGTACTGAACATCCTCCGCAATCCCGAGTTGCTCCATAGTTTCAACATGAGGGTATCTTGTTCCGCTGAACTCCAACTGCTGAAACAGCTCGTAATACTCCTTGGGAGTCAGTTTCGTCTCGGTTGATTTCCGTCTTACAGATTTCTTGGGAGCTTGTACTGAGCGCAACTCAGGTTCCTCCTTTTCGTAATCACTGCCTTCCTCTCTTGAGTTAGAAGGTTGTGCCGGTCTCTTTCCGCGACTCTTGCTCTTAGTGAGCGGTTTGGTTGGTCTGCTTGACCCCGCTGCTTGGTCTGAACCCCCAACAACTTCGCCGACCATATTTTTCATTTCTAAGAAACGCTTCGCCATAGACTTAGGCGATGAGCGTTCTCCAAACTTACAACCATATGCATCTCTCATTTCCTCTATGAGCTCAATACTATTTCTGTTCCACTGAGACATGATGAACTCAAAACTAAGCGTTAATATGTTAGTGCACAAGTGACAAAAGCAATTATGAAGTTTTAAACTTGATAGTGCAAAGGGAGGATAATCCAAACGAGCGTGTGCAGCGGAGTTGGCTCGATTGCGGTGGACAGACAGGCGAGAACAGTGCGGCTCGAGTGGGATAAGGATGTGGTTCGAGATGTTGGCTCGAGTGAAACTTGATGTTGTTGGCTCGAGTGTAGATAGATTGCGGCAATGGAGCGGTGTTGTAGGCGTGATACGGGGCTGGTTTGATTGGTGCGTTTGGATTGGTGAGCTCTTCGACGGCTCGATTGGTAAGTTGAAACCGGCTCGATTGGTAAATTGAAACCGGCTCGATTGGTAAGTTGAAACCGGCTCGATTGGTGAGTTGAAATCGGCTCGATTGGCGAGTTCGGAATGGTTATCGAGCGGAACAAGTCGCATAGGTTCGGCAGTGTTGGCTAGAATATCGGTCGAGAAGTATAGTCGGACCGTCGGCTCGAACGTATGAGTCGAGACGGGCTTGAATGGAGAAGTTCGAGTAAGGGCTCGATTGACGAGTTCAGAAGTACGGGGTGAGACGAATCAAGCGGATGAACGACGGTGATGAACGGGAGAGACGAATGGCGGTGTTGAAGCGAGTGTGATGCTGCGGTGGTGGTTGAGTGAACGGGCTTGGCGGTGATTGCAGCTGCGGTCGGTTTGTGCGAGCAGAGGTAAATGAAACAAAGTGAGAACAAAAATAAAGAGTGATGAGGTTCAATTAACCTTATGTAGTTGTAGAACTTAAGGTGTCTATCCAATTGGGATGATGCTAGTCACTCAGGATGCAATCAAGATTTCACAAGTCAAGCCAATTCAAAGAGAGTGTTTTTATCTAATAATCCTAGAATGATCATAATGCAAAACATAAATGTGTTCTAGAACTAGAAACGAGAATGTATGACAAGAAGTGAAAATGAATGAAAACATAAACGAGTCTAAGCATGAACTACACAACAAGAATCGAAACAGTCTCAGGAATGTAATAAAAAATCAAAAAGAAATAAGTCCTAAGGATGGGAGTAATTGATGTCGGTGGAGTATCCTATTCTATAGAGTGTTTAACATGCCACAAGCAAACCATCCTTAAACAATGAACATCACTTCTTAGCTAATCCAATCTCTTGACAGAAGCTACTCAAACTCAACCACTTACAAACCTAGCTCTCGCTAGAGAAACATGATCAAGCGTGGCATGACAAACAAGTTCATTCACGTCAACAAACATCCTAGACAACTAATCTCTTAGGCTAGGAACGTAAGTCTTTGGCACTAGTTGGTCAGACATTTCATCGAACACCTTTTGGGTGCGGAAATGTCTAAGACCTAGTTCCAATTGATCAGAGAGAAACTAGTATTTCTAACTCTAGTCCAGAAGGGATCATACAAATCAAAGCTTAAACACTCTACATCCTAAGATCCTCCACCTAATCTATCCCATCCTCAAGAACTACCACACTACTCAGATCCGGAAATCATCATCAAGGATGCAAACCCAGAAAACATTGAAACAAGCATTCTTAGATAGATTAAAAAGAGAAGAACAACTTTGTAGAAGAAATCAAATGAAAATACTGAATAAACTCAAAGGTGTCGGATTACAAGTCTTAGAATGTTTTTAGTGGCTAGGTAAACCTTAAGGAAAGAAAAAATACGAGAATAATAGATAAGATGTCCCGGGACAAAGACTTAACAAAATGTATTTATAGTAAAAAAAAAATGTGTGAATCCCTAAAACTTAAAACGACAAGATAGAACGTCGGTTCGAGAATCTCCTGAAGCGTGTAAGATAGAGCACCTTCCTGACATGCGCGATTTGGTCGGTGTGCAACCAGTGGCTTGATTGGCGATTCGAAAATGGCTCGAGTGATGTGTTCCCGACTGGTGACTTGAGAATGGCTCGGGTGATGCGTTCCCGACTGGTGACCTGAGAATGGCTCGGGTGATGCGTTCTCGACTGTGTGGCTCGAATGCTTGGGTGAGAGTGGCTCGATTGCTTGGCTCGAAGGGTGACTCAATCGTTCGATGTCTCCTAGACACCTGAAATACTCCGAAATGCACAATGTATGCAAGGATGATGCAAAAACTTCCTAATCATGCAAAGTGTATAAAAGAGACTAGAAAATGATGCAAAACAATGAGTTATCCTAACTAAATGCATTATAAATATATGCTAAGGAGAGACAAAATATAGACATATCAGCAGCCTTCGATCTTCACATGAGACAATGTCTCTCTTGGAAGCAAGAAAGGAGCTGATGGATGTAACCTAAATATCTCCCTGACCATGAGCTTGAAGTAATGAAGTTTATTTAGATCTTATTCTGTGATTCTCACCTTCTTATTGTCCCCAAGTGTTTCTGAATCTCGTCTTGTACTTTCTTCATCACTTTCAGGTTTCTGATCAGCTCGGTCATTGCCCATACCGTTGTGGTATCATGATTTAGAAAATGAAAGTAGTTGCCGCACATGTGAAGTCAAGATAAGAAGAAGTGGATCACGTGTGATGGTGAGCTGGTGGAAATGGGAAAGGAATGCCAACATAACGGCAAACGAATAATGGTAGTTAACACTGTTTGTTAACTTAGTATAAGAGCACCTGTTAGCTTATTTTTCCCTTTATGCAAAATCTGAAATGTGTTCTCTTTTCATTTCAAGTAGTTTCTAGACATTTCCCTCATCATCTTGTTGGAGCTTCTCTGTGGAGTCTCTTGCAGATGAGAAGTTGGTGTTGCGTTTCATGAACGTTGTATCAAGTTATCTTCAATCGAATCCATTTTCCTCTTATTAACATTTTACGTTATCAATGGTATCAGAGCCAGTCGTATCCTCGGAAACAATGGAGCGGAAGAGAGAACATGCTTTGTTGAGAGAGGCAGTTTATCGTGAAACAAAGAAATCGCTGGGAGCTTACAACTGCAGATGATACTCACAACTAAGATCTCAACCTCCTATAGTAATTACTAACACCAACAACGAGAGATATTGTACGTCGAACATCTATTATGATGCTAATGGTTTTACAAAACTTGATCTGCTCAGATTTGGTGGTGATAAAATTGGAGAATGACTGTTCCAGATTGAACAATTTTTCTTACTTGATCCTACTCCAGAGGAGTTAAAAGTTAGTCTCGCTTTACCTCAATTGGATGATATAGCTGCTACTTGACATAAATCAAATGTGCAATCAGTTCTATGGAAGTATGTGAAGTATGATTGGGAGATTTACAAAATATTGTTGCAAGGTGAAGTTAAAAAGTTATTGGATTATTCAATTGCTGAACTGAAAAATTTGCAGGAGACTGAAAGAATAAAAGTGTATCATTGCTCGTTTCATGTTGATTAGCACTAAAATGAACTTAGATGAAGAATATTTGGTTAGCTTGTATTTGACAGGATTGCAGAAGGATACTCGAATGAATATCAAGGTATTTCACCCTTAATCCGTTCAACAATGCTTCTTGATGGGAAGATTGTGTGAGGTAGCTCACCCAACAAAATATTCTAAGTCTGAATTCACGGAGGAGAAGCAAGTGGCTTCTGTTAGTGTGAAAAAATGTGAGAACACACATCCTCAGGAGTTTGTTGCTATGGAATTGGAAGCACATGGGGTTGAGATATCAATTGGTTGTGACATTAAGATTGGTGAATCAGATAATAATGAAGATCACTTCTTTAGTGCTTCAGACTTGGTGGTGAAGGAGCAACATAAGCTGTTAGAGGATTTTGATAAAACTGATGCATTGTTGTGACCCAATGATCTTGTTTTTGTTGATTTACAGTTTGGTGTGGGAAGTGATATGGTCTGTGTCCAAACTTTATAAGTCCAGAAGTTGTTGGAGATAGGAAGTCTCTTGAGAGAAACAAATCAGTTCAGCATGAGATCTTTGTTGCAGAGAAAAGTTTGTTGCAACAACATGCTTTGATTTGTACACATGCACTTCTTCATGAGTCTTTTGTGCCAAATGAACGCAAACGCACGTTTCTTAAGTGTTGGAGGTTCAAGTTTTAAAAAAGAGTGGCACCAAGAGATTTTAAATCTGGTTTTTCATTTAGCAAGAAACTAATAAAGCTGCAAAATGCAACTAAAGCATATCTGCATTTGTTGAGGACCATCAATGTGGTAGCAAATATTAAGATTTTGTTTGTTTGTTGAGGACCATCAATGTGGTAGCATATCTGCAAAACTTCATGTTCACAAGCTGCTTTGTAAGTTGCTTCTTTATGCCATTAATATGAATTTGCAGAGGAAGCCATCTAAGTTTCATAAGACTTAGAAATTCAAGTTCAAGGACTTGCAATTGTAGAGGATTCTGGCACAGTGGGGATTACAACATTGTTAATATCACTACAAAAATAAGGCAGTTTTGGATGAGTTGGTGAAGACTGTAACACCACACATGTCCCAGTTGTTTTGCAAACTGAAGATGGAGTCTAAGCCTTAGATGTTTACTTATAAGAGCCTGAAGTAATTGGAGTTGAAAAACTCAAAACATAAAGCTATAAAACATAAGGCTGGAACATTACATGTGGCTTATACATTTTCAAAACTGATGGTGCTGAGTTTGTTAAGGATGAAAGCAGATGGTTTATGGAGGTTACTGGCCTACTTGGGCATTCAAACCTTTACTATAAATTTATGAAAACTTGGAGATTGCAAGTATGGCTCAGAAGAAGAACTAGTGGAAGTTGTTGGTATTGATAAGGGGAATAGATGGAGCAAAGGTAGCTTTGTCTTAGAACTGCAACTGAAATTCATGGAGCTCAGTTCAGAGATTCACGAAGACATCTTGGTGTATGTCATTCAAAATGGCCAGTTGAGCAGTGGTCTCCTTAGATGTGCTTCTACAACAGTGTTTTGGTTGCAACAGCCACCAGAAATATCTACCAAGGGAAATTAGCTAGTATCTTCTGTAATTTTCAGATGGTTGATTGCAAAATTGTATACTATTTTAGATGAAGCACTAATAGAAGGAGGGTACATAAACTTCATCAGTTTTGGAGTTCAAACTGAATCCAGGAGGAGCGACTGCTTTGATTGTTTTCAAGCATTGGTTCTAGTGAGAGTAACTAAACTGAAGATGGAAATGTAGATTGTTGTTCACGAAATGTCTCTGTCTACTACATTTATGGAAATCAGAATGGAAGAGATGATTGGAGTCCATGTAATGATGAATTTTGTTTTCAAACAAACAACAATCTCATCTTTTCAGTGTGTTGAGCACAACTCTTTTGATAAAAAGCTTATGCAGTTGCAAAGTATTAAAAAACACAGGAAATGTCATAAAACGTGGAGATCCAATGACAAATTTGATGTAGAGGATCAAAGAATCTTCATTATCTTGAAGGGTTGTAGCCAATGGATTTCAAAATTGACATTATCTCTAAGTATTGTTGTTGATTGGAAGGAGACAATTGAGTGTGAACAAACTGCAGGCCAAATATGTTTTTATTTAAATTGTCGTCTTTTTTTTTGGATATCACTATTGAATATATATTATTTCTATTATGAACATCATGATGTACAATTTTTCTTTTCAATTTTACTTGCCATCTTAAGATATTTAGCGTATTTCCTATTTTGCTTTTATATTTGTATTCATTTTTAAATAAATAATTCATATGAAGTTATTATTTAACTATTTTCAATTTCTATTCACTTATTAATATTATTCTAATCATGTATCATTTATCAGTATATAGTTAATTAACATATTATATATATATGTTTATATTAATTTTTTTAACAAATTGTGAATTGTAAATATATACTCCCTTTGTTCCTAATTGATCCTTTTTTTAGTTTTTTTTCACAAATATTAAGAAAAACAAAATATTAAAATTTGATCATAAATTTCTTGTTTTTTTGTAAATTTCAATTTTCTATAACTCACCAATAGTATTTAGTTATTTTCATGAAATATAAAATTCATCATCAAAACCTATTAAAAAGTGTATTGGTAATTTAAAAATAACATCTTTTTGAAACAATTTTTTGCTAGAAATAGGATTAATAAGGAATGGAGGGAGTATAAATTAGATTTTGGTCTCACTTATATTGGTACAATTGAATCATTTTTCTATATGATTTTAATGTATGGTTTCATCAATCATCTCGGAAGACCATATCATGTTGGATAATATTTATCTTCATAATTGAATCTAATTAATATAATAAATAATAGATTAGTTTTTTTGAGTTTGTTGGACAGTGGAAAGACTATTTGGTGAATTAAGAAAGCTATAAAACAATATAGAGAAACATTTTAAATTTGAGTACAAATTTTGAAAAATACTTATTTAATAAGTAAAATAAACTATTTAATAATCAATTTATTCAATAAGTTACTTAACTCTTTTAAAAATATATAATTACATATTTTGTTATATTAATTTCAAACACACAACACGTGAGAGAAAGTGTCAAATACTTTTTTTTTTTCTTTTTCCAATTTTGGGTACGGTTGTCGAGTGTTATCTCGGACGGTTTCTAAACCGTGTTGATCTGGAGCACAAAGGGCTCGCATACACTTTTCCTCTGTCGTAGTTGTGGGAAAAAGATTTCATCGAACCATCTACCGCCATGTAGCAGGCCCTGACATCCTAGTTGCTCAGTCCCCCTCCCGAAGAGGAGCTTTTGTATGTTTCTGAGACACATTACCCAATTGCCACCGCTGCTGAGTCTCTTTTTTTTTTTCTTTTTTTATATATTCATATATTAGAATGAAAAATATTTGATTTTAACTCGGTGATTCCTTTCTTTTTTTTTTTTTTTTTTTT
>NC_025698.1:25977250-25979765 GCF_000633955.1 Camelina sativa | reverse complement strand
TTTTTTTTTTTTTTTTGCCAAGGGTTACTCTCCATAATCTTATTGTTGAGAGAGAGTCAGTCAATCAGAGACAGATGGAGCTACAAAACTGGAACGCAGCTGGGGCTTGGGGTTGGGATAATGTGGCTGATTTTATCTCCCATCGTGTAGAGGCAGCAGGTATTTTTCAACAACCACAAGCCTTCAGAATCATCTGTATTGAAGCGTTTGGCATACTTTCAATCATGAGACAGGAGGAACCAGCCGGTTGGATTAACATTAATGAAGAGGCCCCCTTGAAGAAGAAATAACAGAATGTCTGGTTTGTTTGGACCCGTTGGCCGATGGTGATTGCATTCAAGTCCCTTGTCGCCATATTTTTTCACACGACATGCTTGTATCCTTCTCTTTGGGATACACTTGATCCCCGCTGTTGGAGCTGCCATCGACAGTTATTTCTATGAACGTGAGAAGATACAGCTTTAGGTCAGCTCTTTTCTTGTTTTGCTGTGTCTATCTATTCTTATTCTTCCCATGCCGACATTGTTGCATGAATTTGCTTGTAGTTGGATAATATTTATCTTCATAATTGAATCTAAATAATATAAGAAATAATAGATTAGTTTTTTTTGAGTTTTTTGGATAGTGGAAAGACTATTGGATGAACTAAAAAACTATAAAATAACAGAGAGAAACATTTTAAATTTGTATAAAAATTTTGAAAAATACTTATTTAAATGGATATTTATGTAAAATAAACTATTTAATAATCAATTTATTCAATAAGCTACTTAACTCTTTTAAAAATATATAATTACATATTTTGTTATATTAATTTCAAACAGACACAACACGTGAGAGAAAGTGTCAAATACTAAAAATGTTAGCTAGAATGTATTATGTTGTTTTTAAAGTGAGAGTTAGAACGAGTCACCTTACCTATCAGATTCAGACACATGTAAGTTTTTAGAATTTGTTAGCAAATATTGTTTTGATATACCTAAAACCAAAGAGATAAACACACAAGCCAGACCAATACAATTTAGAACAAAAGAAAATTACAAATAAACAGAATTGGTTTAAAAAATAAATATTCTCCGAATATCACAAAATGTTGGAGTCGTTTCCAAAAGTTAGATTTACATTTTTGAGAATCTTTAAATGGACCGATCAAATTTTAAAAAATTATTTTGTTATTTTTTGGCGCATGATTTATATATCAATGAAAAACTCAGACTTTATAACCTAACTTTGAGAAATACAAACTCTCTTCTTCATTTAGAATTTTTCAAGCTATGAGTGGAAACAATAATGTTCTAAGCACCATATTTTATGTATGGATGATTTGATTTTTTTTTTCTCCTCAAATTCTTATATATTATTTGACACTCTCTCAAATTTTCTAGTTCAGTTCCAGGAAAAATTCAACGATGTATTTAAAATTCCATGATTTTGGAACAAACCATGACTTATCTCTATGATCATCACCAGATTAATCAACATATCACTTTAGCAAGTAAGTTATATCAAAAAGAAACAAACAATTCGATCTCAAAATCAGAAATAAAATAACTCAAAACCAAAAAAACAATTCGATCTCAAAATCAGAACTAAAATAACTTAAAATAATTAATTATCTTCTCTCTATATATAACGTTTTTCTTCTGTTGTTGTTGTAAATGTAGTATATATATATATATATATATATGAAGGTTGGACTACAGTTTCAAATATATTTTCTGGAGTTTATGCAGCAAAGCAGTTAACGAAAACAAAAAAGCATTTACATGTCTTAGTATATTTTTTTTTTATTGTTTAGCGATTTTGGAAAAAGCAATAATAAACAATGTATCAACAAAATATAACATTTGTTGGAATAAAAAGAAGACTGTGTAATATATATATATATATATATATATATATATATATATATATATGTGACAAAGTCCTGCATGGGAAGAAACAAACTTTTCTTTCTTGTAAAAATAAGTTAAGTTTTCTGTGTTAGTACATCGAGCTTAGCAAAGTTTGCTTGTGACCCGAGTAGAGACAATAAAGTTGATGGAACATTGGGTCGATCTCATTGAGCAGAGTTTTCTGGACCGAGCGAAGGCTTGGGTTTGATCACTAGCTTATTGTATGTAACAGAACTACTATATTAGATTTGTACAAAAAAATTTATAATTAAAAAATGAAAATATAAGTTGCATTTGTTTGTTAATTTTTTTGTTAAGATTAGAATTTAAATTGTATAATTATATTTTGATTTTTAATTTTAGAATTTAATCCGCAGTATACCATATGATAACTAATTTAATCGACTTAATTAGATTTGTCTCGTATTTTAATATTGATAGAGTATGTAATATTAGAATGTGTAGGTCAATGCCCATTATGACACCAAACTGTTTTTTTCCAGGTGTCTTATATAACTAACACAAAAATTACATTAGATAAAATATAAAATTATAAATTTTTTAGTTTTATATAATAACATTGAGATATTTGTTATTCTCTTTTTTTTTTTTTTTTTTTT
>NC_025698.1:25974263-25977236 GCF_000633955.1 Camelina sativa | reverse complement strand
CATTGGGCCACAACAGGCCGGCCCATTAGCCTAATCCCTACATTCGTAGGGAGCGGGACTCGATCCCTGGTGTGATGGTGCCTTGTGCATTGAGGACTTACCTTTGGCCACTCTACTAAGGTCAACTCACTATTTGTTATTCTCTTTGTTTTAAGTATATAAAAATTATAATTTTCATTTGGAATTTGCTTTACGTATATAAAAATTATAATTTTTATTTGGAATTTTATTTGCTTTAACTATAAAAAAAATTATAAAAATTAATAAATCTGAAATCGATTATGTAAAATATTAGATTGATTCTTTGTTTTAAGAAAAATTTGAGATATTTTTATTTTAAAGGAAGACAAAAAAGTATTCTAGAGATATTTTATTATATATTGTTAAATGTAAAGATTGTGTAAGTATAAACCGAAATTGGTTTTGGAAATAGAAATCAATTTAGTAGAGATATTTTTGGAAAATAATTAATTTTTTCGATTTATGTATATTATAAAAATAATCGATTTTGAATTCTATATTTTACTTAATATTTTTTTATGCATTTTTTTAGAGATCAATTATGTAAATAAATTTTAAATAAGATAAACTTTAAAGGTAAAATACAAAATGTATTTTAAAGAACAAAATGACCATTTAGGTCCAGAGATTACTCCTATTTTGGCTGGCGTTTGGAATGTTCACTGCCCACCGAAAATAAAACATTTTATGTGGCAGGTCTTGACAGGGTGTATTTCGGTTTCAGTAAATTTGCGGCGCCGCGGAATTTCTTGTGATTCCGTGTGTGTACGGTGTGGAGCTGAGGAGGAAACAATAAATCATGCTATTTTTTGGTGTCTTCCGACACGACAGGTTTGGGCTTTAACTCAGGTACATGTTGGTCCTGACTCCTTTCCGACGGAGTCTGTGTATGCTAATGTGAATCATTTCTTAGGTTCTTATAATCCGGCATCTCAGATAATAGCTTTCCCGTGGCTCATGTGGTATATTTGGAAACCGCGGAATGCTCGTGTTTTTGAGGAGGTGAAGGATGATCCAATGGATGTAGTTCGTTTGGCAGAGGGTGAGGCGCAGGCTTGGGTCCAGGCACAGGCGGAGGTTGAGGATGAGGATCCTCCCACTTCTTCACTTGTCCCGAGCTCTAGACAAAGGGGGCCCCCACGCTCCCTTTCTAACCTTTTTCTAGGTTATCGGTGTTTCGTTGATGGCTCTTGGAAAGCGACTTACGCGTTTGCAGGTGTAGGTTGGGTTTGCTCCTCCTCGTATGATTCAGGGTCAATTAAGGGAGCAACAAATTTTCGACGCAGTTTGTCCCCCCTACATGCAGAAGTAGAAGCTTTTATTTGGGCTATGCGGTGCATGATTGGACACGACTATCGGGACGTGTCTTTCTATACGAACTGTTCTGATTTGGTGAAGATGGTGTCTTCTCCTACCGACTGGCCGGCTTTCACACCCTACCTCGACGACATCAAGATAGATCAAGCGGAGTTTTCTTCATTTTCCCTATCTCTAGTTCCCCGTAGTGCGAATGTAAGTGCGGATTCTTTGGCACGCCAAGCGCGACTGTCTCCGCAACATGTTTTGTTTGTAATCTCTTTTCCACCAAATTGGCTCATTTGGGCTGATTCTTTTGTTGACAAAAAAAAAAAACAAAAAAAACAAAAAGTGACCATTATTTTATTATCTTTGAATCTCTAGTGTACATATATATATATTCAGTGGTGAAGAACTTGAACGAAGTTGAGAACATCTTCATTTCCGGTGACGATCTCGTTGGCTTCATCCATCTCCCGCAATCCCCAATCGAAGAAGTAAAGCAAATTCAACAATGCCAACTCAACAAGCATGATTCCCATTGTCATCCCTGGACATATTCTCCTACCAGATCCAAACGGTATAAGCTCAAAGTTTAGTCCTTTATAATCTATGGAACTGTCGAGAAACCTGTCAGGGTTAAACTCATCGGGGTTCTCCCATAGTTTTGGATCACGAGCAATCGCATAAGCGTTGATAATGATCTGTGTTTTCGCAGGAATGTCGTAGCCTTGGATCTTGACATGAGACAATGTCTCTCTTGGAAGCAAAAGTGGAGCTGATGGATGTAACCTGAATACCTCCCTGACCATGAGCTTAAAGTAGCGGAGTTGGTTTAGATCTTCTTCTGTGATTCTCTCCTTCTTGTCCCCAAGTGTTGTCCGAATCTCGTCTTGCACTTTCTTCATCACTTTCGGGTTTCTGATCAGTTCGGTCATTGCCCATACCGCTGTGGCAGCGCTTGCGCCAACTCCTGCTAGAAATATGTCCTGTGACATAAAACCAAAAACACAAATGTTAATGTTGCAAGATCATCAACCACTTCGGAATAGATATAAAACTTGAAAAAAGACTATTATATTATAGGTACGGTACCGAGATCATCCCTTTGAGATGATCAGTGGTGAACTTGAAAGCATCTCCATCTGTCTCTTGCTTCTTCATCATAGCGATCATCACGTCAATGATATAGGACCTCTCTCTTCCAGGCTTGAGATGATGATCGAGAATATTCTGAAAGAAAGTGTCTAGTTCCGAGAAAAGATTGTTCAACCTCTTGCTCTGACCGGAGATCCGGTCGATGAGTCTGCCGATTCTCCCGGGAAAGAAATCAGAGAATAGAGAATCTCCTATGACCTCATCAGACTTGTGCACAAGATCAACGATCCTATCTTCATCAACGAAGTCACAATCATAAAGATTGATCCCGAACCCGATCCTACACACTATATTTCCGATCAAAGTGAAAAGGGTTTTCTCAAGATTCACCGGAGATCGTTTCGTAGCAAACTCAGAGAGTTTCTTGACACACAAGTCGTTCTCTTCCTCTCTGATAGACCTAAAAGATTGAAGCTTTTTCAAGCTGAAGAGCTCGACCACCGAGAGCTTCCGCATCACTCTCCACTCTTCACCGTAAGGTGCGAACCCGACGTCTTT